>NC_056751.1:583465956-583595956 GCF_019279795.1 Protopterus annectens | reverse complement strand
CTCACCAAGTTCGCAGACGACTGCAAACTGGGCGCCATAATCAACTCTCCAGCTGACACAAACATCCTTCAAAAAGGTCTCACAGAGACAGATAACTGGTGCCAGCGCCATGGTTTAAAGCTAAATGCCAAAAATGTATAGTCATACCCTTTGGCAAAACAATGTGCCCACAAATTACCACATAGGCGGAAACCCATTAAGTACAGAGAAAGTTATTAGGGACCTGGGGACCCAAGTTGATAGCAATCTCTCCTTTGAAAACCACATTGCCAAAGTGGTTAGAAAGACCTTCTCGTAGCCCACCTCATCACGAAGGGTTTCACATCTAGATCAAGAGAGGTAATCGTGCCCTTTATTCATCCCTCATCAGGCCCATCATAGAATACAATGCCCCTTTTGGGATGTACCTTACCCAACACCTGCAGCAATTAGAAAGACCCCAAAAAGTATCTCACCAAGAGGATCAAGGGTCTCAAACAGATGCCATATGCTGCTCGGTTAAAAAAACTCCAGCTCTACTCAGTTGCATACCGCCTACTTCGAGGCGATCTATGCCTGACATACAAAGCTATGTCAAATCCAGAATTAATGGACATGCTCCACCTCAGTAAATCTAAATCCCTTATAGCCACACGCTTGAGGGACTTGAACCTCAGCACAGAAATAAATAGAACTTGCTGGAGGGACAGGTTCATAACTCAGAGGCTCCCTTCGCTCTGGAAGAGAATTCCAGTTCATGTGAGGCAGAGCACCTCACTGAATCTCTTCAAGAAGAATTTCGATAAGTGGATGGAGGATCGTAGGTTTGTCCCAGGGATTACTCCCGTGTCACTATTAGACAGAGGCACAGTAAACTAAACCTTAAAAAGGGCACAGTATACTCAAATCAAGGGGTGGCGTAAGCCATACAGAATCGGGCTAGGCTTAGAATTGCCCCAGGGCAGATAGCCTAGTATGAGCCTATGAACCTATAATATGATTACAAATGAGAAATGCCTTCCTGCACTTTCCAAAGCTAATATAGATAGTAGGCAGCACAAGGTTAAAAAGATACAGGCCTACAGGCAGGGCCACATCCAAGGTCTCTCTAGCAAAACACAGAGCAGCTTCAGTAAGGCCCAGGGTACATGCAGCAAAGCACAGGGGTGACTGAGTAAAACCTGCGGCTAGCCTCACAGTCAACTGTTGTAACTGTGGTGGAAATCATGAGCCCAAACGAGAATATTGCTTAGCTTTTCGTCATCAGTTCCACTCTTGTAAAAGTGAAATAAATTCAAAGGGTTTTGTAAATCAAATAAGGCACATTCTTCTATTAAAAGAAAGCATTCAAAGAGGCATCTTTTTTCAATTAGAAAGCTGTGCCCCTACTTCCTATGTTGATGGTGTGTCTGTGCTTGGTGAAACAGTCAGTGCAGTAGATTTTTGGGCAAACAGTGAAGTCTTTTGTACTGCTCAGATTAAAGGGAGTCCCGCAGAGCTCAAAGTAGATTCTGGCTCAAAATGCAATGTTATGTCAGCAGAAATGTTTGCTAGAGCAAAAGATGCAAAATAACTTTATCTGACAAAGTGTGCGAAGCCTATTGCATATGGTGGTGAAGAGATTCAAACTGAAGGCTCATTAGTGCTTTTATGTTATTCTGCTGGGAACAGCTATGACTTGCCGTTTCATGTAGTCAAGAGGACAAGTGCTGTCATTATTAGGCCTCAGAGACAGTTTGAAAATGGGACTGCTTTCATTTAACAGAGAGGTTCACCAAGTAAGCTTGAATGAGAACAGCTTAAATTTCACCCAAACTATTTCTTCTCAGTATGCTATTTTTGAAGACAAATTAGGCAAGATCCCAGTTGTGTACTCCATGAAATTAGAGCCAGAGGTCAGCCCAGTTATCAGACCAGCATGGAAAGTTCCAGTAGCTATGCAGAACAGAGTCAAAGCCAAGCTATTCAGAAATGTGTAGCTAGGAGTAATTTGTCCAGGAGAAGAACCAAGTGAATGGGTATCTTCCATGGTAGTAGCTCACAAGAAAAGCCCATATGATATCAGAATATGTATTGATCCAAGAGATTTGAACATAGCATTAAAAAGACCTCATCATCCTATGCACACAGTTGAGGAGGTTACTGCCCTCATGCTAAATGCCACTGTTTTTTTTCTGTCTTGGATGCAGAGAGTTCATTTTTGAAAATTTTGCTTGACCAAAAATCTTCATTGCTAACCACATTTGGTATGCCATTCGGGAGGTACGGATTTCTGAGAATGCCATTTGGAATAAATTCTGTCAGTAAAGTCTTTCAGCGTGCAATGGTACAATTTTTTTCTGGCTATCCATGTCTTATTACAGTAGATGATATTCTAGTAGGAGGCAACAAAGTCAAACATGATAGAAACCCGCATGAAAGTTCTAGAAAGAGCATGCAAAATGAATCTTAAGCTGAATCCTCAGAAGAGCAAATTCAGGCTACGAGAAGTTACTTATCTTGGTCATTATTCTACCTGTTCAGTCTTATGACCAGATCCTTCCAAGCAAACAGCAATTCTTGAGATGCCAGCTCCAGACAATGTTCAAGCCTTAAAACATTTTCTTGACAAGGTCAACTATTTAGGCAAGTTCATTCCAAATTTAAGCCAACTTTCAGCACTGCTAAGAGAACTGACACGCAAAGATATAACCTGGTCCTGGTCAAAACACTGCCAAAGACTATTTGATGCAAAACAGAAAAAAAATAGCCAGTCCATCAACTCTACGTTAGTATATTTATTTATTTTACATTTGTTGACCAGGATAGCCATTTTCAGCAGAGGCCCAGGGAGAAAAGCTCCAAGATAATAATACACATTGAACATTTAGTAAATGCTAGTTTCAAGCAGATTGCAGTCATAAGCAATACCAGCACTTAGCAAATATAGTACTAACTTATTATAAAACACTTTATAAAACATAACATTATTTTCAAAGTTAAACATGCATAACATTACATTCAGGTTTAAGACACACTGAGCAGCAGTTATACAATTGACCCTTCCTGAAATGGAGTGGTAGAAAAAAGTTAGAAGTAGTTGAAGGTAAGGAACCCAAGAAATAGAGAGGTCACTAGTCAGGGTTAGTTCAAGGACATAACACCAATGAGTTTTGAAGTATTTTTGAGTTTGTTTTTGAATTGAGTTAGTGAATGTTCTAGGATCAAGTCAGCTGGGAGTTTGTTCCATATTTTTCCAACAGAGTTGTCAAACAGACAGCCCCCAGCTGAGTAGTTGGATTTGTATGTTTGAACTAGGAGTCTAGTGGATGATCGCAGTGGCCGGGTGCTGGTGTAGGGACTGATTATATTTTTTTTAGTGCAGGTGTATTTTCTGGTTGGTAAAGGACTTTGTGTGCCACTATTGGCTGGTTGAACTGCAGTAGGCTTGGCAGTTCAAGCCATCCTAGGCGATTTAAGTTGCGACAGTGGTGTGCCTGGTAGGCTGTGCAAGTAGCAAATGTGGTTATAGCAGGATGACAGTTTATTAAGATCTGTTTTGTTTAATTTGGATAATAGAGGTGAGGCATAGAGAAAAGTTGATAGCAGATGGGAATGGGCAATTGCAGTTCTAGCAAGTGGGGTAAGGAAAGGTTTGATTCTGTAAAGAGACCCAAGTTTTTTATTAATGGTTTTGATAGTTTGATTGAGATGCACATCAAACTTCAGGTTATCAACTATGACACCCAGTAGTTTAGTTTGGGCTTCTGGGGAGATGACAGTGCCATTGTTAGCAGTTATGTTGAAGGATGGCAAGGGGGGTCCTGCATGTGGGGGAGAAGAGGAGCAACTTAGTTTTGTTGGGTTTAGGATTAGATGTTGATTGGAGAGCCATTTTTCCACTGTATTGAAGGTTTTTTTGGTTAAAGTGAATAAAGTAGCTGGTGAGGTGTCAGAACAAATCAAAGTGGAGTCATCCGCATACTGAATGCAGGTAGCATCTGGGATGACTGAATGAAGTTAGTTGATAAAGATGGAGAAAAAAGGGGGTCCTAGTATCGAGCCCTGGGAGACTCCTAATGTGATGGGTAGGCGAGATGATAGCTTGTCCTGCCATAGGACTGCCTGCTGCCTGCCCTGCAGGTAGGATTGAAACCATTGGAGTGCATGGTTGTTTAAGGAGAAGGCCTTCAAGGTGTTTATAAGCATTTTATGGTCAACCATGTCAAAAGCCTTGGATAGATATAGAAATAGAGCTGAGGATAGTTTGTTATTATTGCGGTTGTGGTTAATAACGTTAGAGAAAGAGAGGAGGGCAGAAGTAGTACTGTGGTATGGCTTAAAGCCATGCTGAAAGTTGGACAACAGCTTGTTCTGTGTGAGGTAGTGCATGAGCTGTATGCGTACACACTTCTCCATAATTTTAGGTGGAGGTGACAGAATAGCTATGGGTCTAAAGTTTGACAGTTCAGTGGAAAGTACAGTTTTGTACCTACCACAAATGTAGATGTTCGAGTGTCTTCACTGCTGCATTCATTACACTTGGGTTATCCTGCCGTCAGGTGGGCCCGCAGTCGGCCTGAGTTCCAAAGTCTTGGTCCAGCATCGGTTGCTGTCACCTCTTCCCTGACGTCAGAGCGCCAGGGGTATACAAGTAGCAGCCAACGCCATTTTCTTCAGTTTTTCTTGCCCCAGATGTCACGTGCCCCAAATATGGTAGGCAATACATATTGCTAATAAAACATACAAAAAAGGTAACAATAAAAAGTACAGTTTTGTACCTACCATAAATGTAGATGTCCGAACTGGATAGCATCTGCAGTCATAACAAATGGGTTGTCCTGTCGTCAGGCAGCCCTTGGTCGGCAGATTCCAAAGTCTGGGTCCGGCTTCGGCTGATGTCGCACTTCACCCGACGTCATCACTGCTGGTCTTCGGGTATAAAGGCATCAGCCGACGCCATTTTCCTCAGTGTTTCTTGCCCCAGATGCCAATTGCCCTCTTGGAAAGCTAAATTCTGGATAAATGCCAATGTTTCCAAAATAGTAGAAGGCAAACACAAAAAATAAACATGTATGTACATATATACAAACAAATACACCATAAGAGACCCCCCCCCAGCTAGCTATTAGGAGGGTAAATACCCTAGGAGTACCGCAGAGGGAAGGAGGAGGGTAATCCTGACTGCAGATGCTATCCAGTTCGACATCTACATTTATGGTAGGTACAAAACTGTACTATGTCCTTCATGGATGCATCTGCAGTCATAACAAATGGGTAGAATACCATAGCCAAACTAGGGAGGAGGAATAATAATTATGGTGTAGTCAGGATCCCTTGCAGTACAGCAGTGGCAAACCCTGCTCGGGATCTAGAATATAGAGGTAAATTATAATGCTTGGCAAATGTATGCACGGAGGTCCAAGTAGCCGCCTCAATAATGTCCTTGGTTGCCACTCCTCTTAAGAAAGCTGTGGTAGTGGCTGTAGCCCTTGTAGAATGAGGTCTTATGTTCTGTGGAATTGGTTTTCCATGGTAGGAGTAACAGAATCTTATGCAATTTCCTATCCATTTGGAGATTGTCTGTTTGGAAATTGCTTTTCCTTCCCTTCCTGTTGCATAGGCTACAAAGAGCTGGTCAGTTTTCTGTTACCTTTGGTTCTGTCCAGGTAGTAGCGTAACTGTCTGTGTACATCCAAGGTATGCATTATTCTTTCACCTGTGTTTTGTGGCTTGGGAAAGAAGGTAGGTAGGTGGATTGCCTGGTTTAAAGACACTCTGGATACCACCTTAGGCATAAATGTAGGATTAGTTCTCATGGACACCCTATCTTGATGGAAGATTAGGAAGGGTTGCACTGCCATTAAGGCCTGTAGTTCGGAAACCCTCCTTGCTGAAGTAATAGCCAGTAAGAAAGCAGTTTTCCATGACAGGTGTTGTAGATCTGCTGTTGCTGCTGGTTCAAACGGAGGGAGTGTCAACTTTTCTAGTACAAAGTTCAAGTCCCATGCTGGTAATGGTGGTTTCCTAGGAGGTTTTACATTCTTGATCCCTCTGAGAAACTGCCTGAGTAGAGGATGTGAAAAGACAGGAGGATCAAAGCTGTATTCTGCTGACATAGCTGATGCATGTATCTTGATGGAGGAATAGGACAGGCCTGTATGTAGAAGCTCTGCCAAGTACTCCAGAAGTCTTTTCCTCTTTCAGTACTCCAAATGACGAGCCTTTTCCATTTTCCTGCATAGTTCCTTCTTGTTGAAGGTCTGCGGGCTTCAAGGATAATGTCTTTAACCCTTTGTGAAAGGTCTGGGTTAGTTACTGCTATGTGATGTTCCAGGCAGTCAGTTGCAAGGTTTTTAGGTTTGGATGTATGATGTTGTAGTTGTTCTGAGTTAACATCAGAGGCATCAGGGGTATAGACCACATTTTCTCCCCAGACATGCTCCTCAGCAATGGGTACCAGTGTTGTCTTGGCCAATTCGGAGCTATCAGAATTATCCTTGGACGTTCCTCTTTGATTTTCAGTAGTACCTTGTGCATCAAGGGAAGAGGTGGGAATGCATATGCTGTCAGGCCTTTCCAGCTGAAGGATAGCGAGTCCACCTTCCATGCAAGTGGGTGGAATGTCCTTGTGCAGAATTTTTTGAGCTAGTGATTTTGTGGGGAAGCGATTAGATCTATTTGTGGCATTCCCCATTTCTTTGTGATGGCCTTGAAGATGTCCGGGTGTAGCATCCATTCGTGAGCATCCGAGGTGGTTCTGCTTAAAATGTCTGCCAGGGTGTTCTCTTTTCCCGGTACAAATATTGCCTGTAACTGGATGTTGTAGCTGAGAGCCAGATTCCACAGGTCCAAAGTCATTCTGCATAGGGGGTAAGAATGAGTGCCTCCCTGTTTGTTGATGTACCACATGACTGTGGTGTTGTCTGTCCTTATCATCAAATGGCCTTCTTTGAGGAATGGTCTGAATTTTAGGATTGCCAGTTTTACTGCCAGCATTTCTTTTTGGTTTATGTGCAGGTGCAGCTGGTCCTGAGTCCACAGTCCTTGTACGCATTTGTCCAGCATGTGTGCCCCATCCTAGGTCTGAGGCATCCGCTGTGATGGTTTGGTTTGCTCGAAAGTTGTGGAAGGGTAAGCCTGGGTTTGACTGGCATGCCCGAGCCCACCATAGGAACTCCTGTTTTAAGCATGGGATTAGTGGTATTTCTGTTTCTAAGCTGTGCCTGTGTTGAGACCATAAATTCTTTAGGTACCACTGTAACTTTCTCATATGCAGTCTGGCATGTGGGACCAAGATTATGCATGATGCCATGAAGGCCAAGGCCTGCAGAACTTTTCTTGCTGTTAGTTTGTTCTGCTTTGTTAATGCCAAGAAGTAAAGAGGGAGTTCTTTTTGTTTTTCTGCAGTTAGGAATGCCATCTGTTTTACTGTGTCCAATTCGCCAAGAAAGTTCTTGTCTGGGATGGTATCAGTCTTGACTTTTGAAAATTGACTGTGTATCCCAGGGCTTGCAGCAAGTAAATGACCCTTTGTAAATCTGTTGTCAGCTTGCTTTTGTTGTCCGCTTGTAACAGGCAGTCGTCCAGGTATGGATAAATTTGGATTCCCTGTACTCTGCAGTGAGCGATTACTGATGCCAGGCATTTTGTGAATACTCTGGGCGCAGTAGATAAGCCAAAGGGCAATGCTAAGAATTGATAATGCTCTGATCCTGCAAGAAATCTGAGGTATCTTCTGCAATTTGGTCGAATGGGGACGTGCAGGTATGCCTCCTTGAGATCTAGAGTTACCAGCCAACACTCCTTGCCCAGCATGGGAAGAAGTTGCTGTAGGGTCAGCATTTTGAATTTTGGGACAATGATGTATGTGTTTAAGATGGACAGTTCGAGAATAGGTCTTCAGTTTTTTTCTTTTCTTGGTACTAGGAAGAGTCTGGAGTAGAATCCTTTGCCCTGTTCTGTTATTGGTACCCTTTCCACAGCTCTCATCTTTATTAATTCTGCTGTCTGGTGCAGGGCTTCTATTTTTTGATTTGGAGGCAGGTTTGGCATTCCTCTTTTTACTGGTAAAGTGTGGAAGTGGAACCGGTAGCCTTGGTCTATGGTTTGCAAAATCCACTTGTCTTTTGTAATATAGTGCCAATTTTTCGAGAATAAGGCTAACTTTCCGCCTAATGGTGCTGCTATTTGCTCCCTGGTAGGCGGAGTCAGAGCCAAGTCACTGTGATTGTCCTGTTGCAGTGGCAGTGGTTGCGTCTGTGCCTCGGTTGTTACCTTGCCACTGTCGTCCTCTGTAGGCACCTCCTCTGGATTGATTTCTGCCCCTAGAGCGTCTGTTCCTGCCCCTTTGGGATCTTGTGGAGTCAGGAAAGGACCAATTTTTGGCAGGCCAATTCCTGCTAAACCTTGGGGGCTGAACCTGTAGGAAATCTTTAACTGTTTGTACAGATTTTGCCTTCTCTTCCATTTTCTTCATTACCTGCTGGGCAGGTTCCCCAAATATGCTGGCCTTATCCATAGGAGCATCCAATAGCTTAGCTTTAACATGATCCGGCAAGGCCTGTTCTTTCAACCATGCATGCCTTCTTATCACTGTGCCAGTCATGGCTGATCTAAATGAAGCCTCCAGTGCATCATAGCCACATTTTAAAGAATGGTTACTAACCTGTTGGATGTTATTTACCATTTCTAATACATATTTCTTATCTAAAGATTCATCAGAGGACAGCTTTTTAATTAACTGATCAAGCATAAACTCCTGGTATTGGATCATGTGAAACTGACAGTTTAAAGCTCTAGCACAGAGAGTAGCAGAGGTGTAGACTTTTTCCCCATCTCTCTAAGGACCTGGATTCCCTTTCAGAGGAATAGGGTTTTTGCTGTGGTCGAGGCTACTGCCTTAGGCCCCTGGGATATAGTTTCGGGGTCTGCAAGTGGGGCCTTGTATAGGTGGTGATGAGTGTCTGGCACCCTGTAAAATCTATCTGGTTTGGCAGGGGCTGGAGGTAAAGAATCAGGAGCAGTGCAGACATCATTAAATGCATCGTCTACAACAGATAGGACAGGAGGTATAGCTAAGGGCCTATGTTGTGGTAAGTGCAGAAAAGTTCTAAGCCTTTTTCTAGAATCTGAGAAATCTTGTCCCTGCCATTGGAATTGTTCTCTCATGGCATGTAAGGTTTCCCCAAAGGAGAATTCCTCTGGTGGAGAGGCAGCTGGAATGGATTCTTCAGCATCTGAATCTTCATAATTGGAAAAAGGAGCCTCTGGCTGGTCTGTAATGTCTGAGTCATCCGCAGAATCAGAGGACACAGGCTCGGGGGGCTCTGCTCTAGGTCTCTTTTCTGGGGGCTGAGAGGCCCTGTCTGGGTGAGATTGGGATCCCCTAATTAAGGATATTAAATCTTCTGCCAGAGTAAGCATTTGAGAACTAGAAGTGGGCCTAAGTGAGGGTGGTTTAACAGGCACTGTTTTAGCTGATTTGGCTGATTTAGCCCTGGCAAAGGCCTTAATAGACATGGCTGCAGGAGGCCTAGCAGCACCACGTGCTGGGGTAGAGATATCCAAGGGGATGGTGTCTGATAGATCAGTAGGAACCACAGTTGTAGGCAAAATTTCTGAGGCTGATTCAGAAAAGGTAGCAGGAGCCTCAGTAGTAGTCATGGATTCGGCTGAAGATTGACCAGTTTTCTCGGTTTCGGCCGAAACAGAGACACTCACGGCTTGCTTAACCGTGGTTTCGGGCGAAACCGCGGACCGCGAGTGTCGGTCTTTTTCTTTGCGTTTTTTAACGATTTGGGTAGTCGGAGGATCCAACGGCATAATGTACCCAAAATCTGAGCCGAAAAACTGTTCAGCAAACTCCGACCGACGCCTAAGCGTTCGTCGGTTGAAGGAAGCACAGGCCGAACAGGCTGCTACGTCGTGGTCTGGGCCTAAGCAAGGCAAACAGTAAGAGTGGAAATCTTTATGAGGTATTTGTTTCCCACAAGTTAAACAGTTATTGACTTTTTCTGACATCGGCTGAGGCAAGAAAGAGTCCCCAACGGGGTACTTAGCTTTTTAGAAGTCTTCGAAGTAGTATTCGGTAGTAGTAATCTCTGGATCTGACCGACCGGCACTTGCGAACAGCTTCTGCTTCGGGTGCCACGCGGCAAGAAAGACTGAGGAAAATGGCGTCGGCTGATGCCTTTATACCCGAAGACCAGCAGTGATGACGTCGGGTGAAGTGCGACATCAGCCGAAGCCGGACCCAGACTTTGGAATCCGGCCAACTGAAGGGCTGCCTGACGACAGGACAACCCATTTGTTATGACTGCAGATGCATCCATGAAGGACATCCTTCATTAACCAGCAAATACACCACATAGGTAGTATAGGTTAGTCCCAGATAAGAAAGAGGGGCGGGTGGGTGGGTAACCTGGACTGCAGCAGTGAAGACACTCTAACATCTACATTTATGGTAGGTACAAAACTGTACTATGTACTATGTACACTTGGGTAGAATTACAAAGCTGAGTTTGGGTGGCTGGCTCTACAGAGGATTTGGTGTGGCTATGAGACCCTGCAGCACTGCAGTGGCAAAGCCAGCACTGGATCTAGAATAAAGAGGCAAATGGTAATGTTTGGTAAAGGTGTGCAGTGAACTCCAAGTTGCAGCTTCCAAGATATCTTTGGTAGGTACTCCTCTAAGGAAGGCAGTGGAAGTGGCAGTTGCCCTGGTGGAATGTGGCCTAATATTACTAGGCACAGGTTTCCCATTTTGTGTGTAGCAGAGCTGGATACAGTGTCCTATCCACTTTGAAATGGTCTGCTTTGAAATTGCCTTTCCCTGTGATCCTGCAGCATACGATACAAACAATTGTTCAGATTTTCTGAAAGCCTTTGTTTTGTCCAAGTAGAAACACAATTGCCTGTGTATGTCCAAGGAATGTAGAAGTCTCTCCCCTTTATTTTGGGGATTCGGATAAAATGTTGGCAAGTGAATAGATTGGTTAAGAGCCACACTGGAAACGACCTTAGGCATAAAGGAAGGGTTTTGTTCTTAAAGAAACCCTGTCTTGGTGGAAAATGATAAAAGGCTCTACTGCCATTAGTGCCTGTAGTTCTGAGACTCTTCGTGCTGAGGTTATTGCCAGAAGCAGAGCAGTTTTCCATGATATATATTTTAACTCTGCTGAATTGGCTGGTTCAAAAGGAGGCAAAGTGAGCTTTTCCAAAATGAAATTGAGGTCCCAAGTTGGTGTTGGTGCTCTCCGGGGCGGTCTTATGTTTTTAGCCCCTCTGAAGTACTGCTTTAATAAAGGATGAGAAAAAATAGGAGGATCTGTGTTGCAATGAGCCGAGATGGCAGAAGCGTGAATTTTAATGGATGAGAAGGATAGTCCTTTGTCCAGCATCTCAGTCAAGTATTGTAGTATCTGAGGAATGTTAGGGATCAGAGGATCAAGGTTTTGATCCTGGTTCCAGGCACAGAATCTCTTCCACTTTTCTGAATAAGATTTCCTGGTGCTAGGCCTCCTGGCCTCCAAAATGACATCCATAACAGTTAGAGAGAGAGAAGTTGTCTGTTTGGCTAAAGAATCTGCCATGCAGCCAGGTTTAAGGTTTTAAGCTGACTGTGCAGTATCCGATTGTTTTGCTGAGTCAGAAGGTGTGGAATTGGAGGCAAAATCCAAGGTGGTCCTTGAGCTAAGTTCTTTAAGATTGGGTACCAATGCTGGCGTGGTCAGTCTGGAGCAATCAGAATCATCTGTGGTTTGTCTTGTCTGGCTTTTAGGAGTACCTTTGAAAGGAGAGGCAGTAGTGGGAAGGCATAAACACTTAGGCTTTTCCAGCTGAACGAAAAAGCATCCACTTTCCATGCTTGTGTGTGATAAGTCCTTGTGCAGAATTTTTGTAGTTGGCAATTTAGTAGGGAGGCAAAGAGATCTATGTCCGGGCACCCCCATTTTTGCATCATCATGCTGAAAAAGTACAGTTTTGTACCTACCATAAATGTAGATGTTCGAGTGTAAACACTGCTGCAGTCATTACACTTGGGTTATCCTGCAGTCAGGCGGTTCCTCAGTTGGCCTGAGTTCCAAAATCTTGGTCCGGCGTCAGTTGCTGTCGCCTCCTCCCTGACGTCAGTGCGACAGGGATATATAAGATGCAGCCGACGCCATTTTCTTCAGTTTTTCTTGCCCCAGATGTCAGGTGCCCCCAAATAGGTAGGCAATTCAAATTGCTAGCAAAGTATACATAAGAAAAGCAAACAACAATTTTCAGTTACCAGCAAATATTCCCCATAGGTAGTAAAGGGTAGAAGACATAGGTACGTACCAGAAAGTAAGAGGGGAAGGAGAGAGCGTAATCTGGACTGCAGCAGTGTTTACACTCTAACATCTACATTTATGGTAGGTACAAAACTGTACTATGTTCATTGTGTTACACTGCTGCAGTCATTACACTTGGGTGGAATCCCAAAGCTGAGGTAGGGTGGCTGGTTCTATAAGGCATTAGGGGTGGCTATAAGGCCCCGCAGCACAGCAGTGGCGAAGCCAGCTCTGGATGTGGAGTATAAAGGCAAATGGTAATGCTTGGTGAAGGAATGCACAGAACTCCATGTTGCTGCTTCCAAAATATCCTTGGTAGGTACTCTGAGGTAGGCAGTTGAAGTGGCTGTTGCCCTGGCGGAGTGAGATCTAATGCTGCTAGGTATAGGTTTCCCATGGTGTGTATAGCAGAAACGTATACAATGTCCTATTCATTTTGAAATAGTCTGTTTTGAAATGGCTTTTCCCTGTGCTCCTGCAGCATATGCTACCCAATAATTGCTCAGATTTTCTGAAAGCTTTGGTTTTGTCCAAGTAGAAGCTTAATTGCCTGTGAATGTCCAAAGAATGCAGTAGTCTCTCCTCTTTATTCTGTGGTTTTGGATAAAAAGTTGGCAAGTGAATTGTTTGGTTTAGAGCCACACTTGATACCACCTTTGGCATAAACGTAGGGTTAGTTCTTAGAGACACCCTGTCCTGGTGGAAAATGAGGAAAGGTTCCACTGCCATTAGTGCCTGTAATTCTGAAACTCTTCGTGCTGATGTTATTGCTAGTAGCAGGGCAGTTTTCCAAGAGATATAATTTAATTCTGCTGTGTTAGCTGGCTCAAAAGGAGGTAAAGTTAATTTTTCCAAAACAAAGTTGAGGTCCCAAGTTGGAGTAGGTGCTCTACGGGGCGGGTCTTATGTTTTTAGCCCCTCTGAGCAAAGGATTAGAGAAAATCGGTGGATCTGTGTTGTAATGAGCAGAAATGGCAGAGGTGTGGATCTTGATGGATGAAAAGAAGAGGCCCTTGTCCAGCATCTCAGTTAAATATTGTAGAATCTGAGGAATGTTTGGGACAAGAGGGTCAAGGCTGTGAGCCTGGTTCCAGGCACAGAATCTCCTCCATTTATCCAAATAGGCTTTCCTGGTACTAGGCCTTCTGGCCTCCAGAATGACATCCATAACAGCTTTGGAGAGAGGCATTGCTTGCTTGACTAAGGAATTTTCCATGCAGCTAGGTTTAAGGTCTTTAGCTGGCTGTGAAATATCGGATTGTGCCGAATCAGCAAATGAGGGATTTGAGGCAAAATCCAGGGTGGTACTTGTGCCAAGTTCTTTAAGATTGGGTACCAGTGCTGGCATGGCCAGTCTGGTGCAATCAGGATCTTCTTTGGCTCTTCTTGCTTGGCTTTTATGAGTACCTTTGGAAGGAGAGATAGAGGTGGGAAAGTGTATACTTGCAGATTTTTCCAGCTGAATGAGAGGGCATCCACTTTCCATGCTTGTGGATGGTAACTCCTTGTGCAGAATTTCTGTAGCTGGCAGTTCATTGGGGATGCAAAACAGATCTATGTCCGGGCTTCACCATTTTTGTGTTATCATTCTGAATATTTGTGGATTCAATTCCCATTTATGGGGATCCATGATGTTTCTGCTTAAGTCGTCTGCAAGTGTGTTTTTCTCTCCTGGCAGGAATTGTGCTTGCAGATGAACCTGATAGTCTAGAGCTGTGTTCCACAAGGTCATGGCTCGTCTGTAGAGGGGGTAGGAGTGTGTGCCCCCTTGCTTGTTTATGTACCACATAACTGTGGTGTTGTCCGTCTTTAGTAATAGTTGTCCTGGATGTAGCGGGTCCTTGAAAGCTATAAGGGCATTTTGTACAGCTAGCATCTCTTTTTGATTGATGTGAAGATGCCTTTGTTCTGCGGGCCACTCGCCCTGAATACATTTTCCTGCCACGTGTGCTCCCCAGGCGTAATCCGATGCATCTGTTGTCAGTGTTTGCCTGGCTGTGGGTTGAATAAAAGGCTGTCCCTTGTTGAGGTGACAAGCTTGAGCCCACCATCGAAACTCCTGTTGAAGGCAAGGTATTAGTGGTATAACTGTTTCCAAACTTTGACAGTGTTGAGACCATACACTCTTTAGGTACCATTGTAGTTTCCTCATATGCAGTCTGGCATATGGAATTAGTAGTATGCAAGATGCCATGTAACCCAAGGCCTGTTGCCATCAATTGAAAGTATTGAGTCAGTTGTCCTTGCTTGTCTGGCGTGAGATAAACCATCTGGGTCGTTGTGTTCAAGCTGGCACCCAGGAATATTATCTGTTGTGAGGGCACTAGTTTTGATTTCTTTTAGTTTACTGTGTACCCCAGGCAACCTAATAACTTTTTTATGAAAGCCAGATGCTTTAGAAGAATGTCCTTGCTCTCTGCTTGAATCAGGCAGTTGTCCAGGTACGGATAAATTTGAATTCCTTTCTGTCTGCAAAATGCAATTACTGGTGCCAAGCACTTTGTGAAGACCCTGGGCGCAGTAGATAAGCCAAAGGGCAGTGCAGAGAATTGATAGTGCATTGAACCAGCTATGAATCTGAGGTATCTTCTGCAGTTTTGTCTGATAGGGACATGCAGGTATGCCTCCTTGAGGTCCAAGGTCACGAGCCAAGCTTTGTTGACGAGCATGGGAAGAAGCTGCTATACTGTCAACATTTTGAATTTTGGAACATCCAGTTAAGTGTTTAGAGAAGAAAGATCCAGAATGGGCCTCCAGGCTTTGTCCTTTCTTGGAACCAAAGAAAGTCTTGAGTACAATCCTTGTCCTTGCTCCTGTGGTGGTACCTTTTGAATAGCTCTCATGTTCATGAGTGCTGTAATTTGTTTTTGAGCCTCTGCCCATTGATTTGGTGGCAGATTTGGCATTCCTTTTAACCTTGGCAGAGTGTGAAAGTGGAACCTGCAACCTTAAGATACAATGTTGAGAATCCATTTGTCTTTAGTGATCCAATGCCAATTGTGATAAAGTGCCAGTTTTCCTCCTAAGGGGGCTGCCAAGAGAGAGCTGTTTGGCAGCTGTAGTGGGAAGCCACTGAGGCTGCTTTTTGTATGGTTGGGGCCCGTCTTACCCTTCTTTCTGGCCTGGTGCACCCCACTGTCGAGGCCTGTAAGGACCTTGTGGTTGACCTCTACCTCTTGGACGTCTGTATCTGCCCCTTTGAGGTTTGTCTGTAATTGGAAAGGACCAATTCTTTGTTGGCCAATTTCTGCTAAATCGAGGAGGCTGAACCTGTAAGAAATCCTTCACCGTTTGCATAGATTTTGCCTTATCCCCCATCTTCTTTAATACCTCTTCTGCCTTAACTCCAAATAACACATCCCGCTGCAAAGGTGCATCCAATAATTTTGCTTTAACATGATCTGGTAAGGTATGTTCTTTTAACCAAGCATGTCTTCTAATGACTGAGCCTGTAACTGCTGCTCTACAGGAGGCCTCTAAAGAATCAAAACCACATTGCAAAGTATGTTTTCCCACTTGTTCAGCTGCATGCAATAAATCCTGTATTTCTTTAAAATTAGGAGGATCTGAATCTGGAAGAATTTTTTGTTTCAACTGAGTCATCAAAAAGTGCTGATATTTTAGCATGTGAAACTGGCAATTTAAGGCTCACATCGCTAAAGTTGCAGACGTGTATACTTTCTTTCCCCATCTGTCTAATGCTCTGGAATCTCTGTCAGAGAAAACTGGGTTTTTTGCTGATGAGGCCTTAATCTCTTTGGGTCCCTGAGAAATAGTTTCAGGGTCAGCAACAGGACTTTTATACAGGAATTTGTGTGAGTCAGGGACTCTGTAATATCTATCAGGCTTAACTGGGGTTGGAGGTAAGGAGTCAGGACTTGAGCTGGATTCAGTATACACATCATCCACAATATATAACACTGGCGGAATAGCAAGGAGGTCTGTGTTGATGTAATAAAAGGAAGTCTCTGAGCCTCTTCTTGGATTCTGAGTAATCCTGGCCTTCCCAATGGAAATGCTCCCTCAAGGTATGCAAGGTTTCCCCCAAAGGAGTAGTCCTCAGGCGGAGAGGCTGATGGAATTGATTCCTCAGCATCAGAATCCTCATAAGGGGGTAAAGAATATCCTAGGTCTGAGGATGAATCTGAGGAAATGGACATCTGGTCAGAGGATTCATAGTCTGCATCCTGTCTGGGCCTTTTATCAGGTGGGGGGTGGGACCCCCTGATCAGGGTGATTAGGTCTTCGGCCATTTTGAGCATTTGTTTCTTAGGCATGCAGGCCTGTCCTGGAGAATGCTGAATTTGTTTCTTTGTTTTTAAGGGAGGCTTAGACTTAGCAGAGGGTTTAATGCTTAACTGAGTAGGTCTGAAAACACCCTCTGAAGCTGTGGATTGCTCAGCTACTTCGGGTCCCTCTGAAGGGTTTAGTTTCGGTAGGCTGAAAAACTTGTGCGTCCAAAGGCCCAGCCAGCTCCACGTGGGAGTCGGAGGCAGCCTGTAGTTCTGCGAAGGCGCATCGCTGAAAACCGGAAAACTGGCGACTGGTCTAGAAGAGGCCTAGTCGTCAGTTTTGGGCCTCGGATGCCTGTTCTTGTCTTTGCGCTTTTTATGTATTCTGGTCGTCGGAAGTTCTGACGGCATGGCGTAATTGAATTTTCTGCCAAAATAATGTCGGGCAAAATCAAACAGACGTTTAATAGTGCGCTTGTTAAACCTAGCACAAAACCGACAACCAGTGACGTCGTGGTCTGGGCCTAGGCATGGGATACAATAGGAATGGAAATCCTTATGAGTTATTTGCTTCCCACAAGAAATACAGTTATTAACTTTTACTGACATCGGTCTGAGGCAAGAAAAAGTTTCCCCAACGGGGTACTTCGCTTTGTAGAAGACTTTGGTTCTGGATTCAGAATGAAAATCTCAGGAGTCGGCAACCGGCACTTGCGAACTGCTTTTGCTTTGGGCACCGCGCGGCAAGAAAGACTGAAGAAAATGGCGTCGGCTGCATCTTACATACCCCTGTCGCACTGACGTCAGGGAGGAGGCGACAGCAACAGCCGCCGGACCAAGACTTTGGAACTCAGGCCGACTGGGGAACCGCCTGACGGCAGGATAACCCCAAGTGTAATGACTGCAGCAGTGTAACACGATGAACATCTTGTGGATTTAATTTCCACTCGTGAGGATTCATGATGTTTCTGCTTAGGTCATCTGCCAGAGTATTTATCTTTCCTGGCAGGAATTGTGCTTGCAGATGAACTTGATAAGTTATAGCCGTGTTCCACAAGGTCATGGCTTGCCTGCATAGGGGGTAAGAATGAGTGCCCCCCTTGCTTGTTTATGTACCACATCACTGTGGTGTTGTCTGTCCTTAATAGTAATTGCCCTGGATACAGGAGGTCCTTGAAAGCTGTTAGGGCATTTTGTACAGCCAACATCTTTTTTTGATTGATGTGAAGAGGCATTTGTTCTGTGGTCCATTTGCCTTGAATACATCTTCCTGCCATGTGTGCTCCCCAGGCGTAATCCGAGGCATCTGTTGTTAAAGTCTGCCTGGCTGTGGGAAGAGTGAAAGGCTGACCCTTGTTGAGGTGACATGCCTGTGCCCACCATCGAAACTCCTGTTGTAGGCAGGGAATTAGAGGTATTACCGTCTCCAAGCTGTGAGAATGTTGAGACCAAACACTTTTTAGGTACCATTGTAATTTCCTCATATGTAGTCTTGCATATGGAATTAGTAGAATGCAGGATGCCATGAATCCCAAGGCCTGCAGAATTTTTCTTGCAGGGAGTTAGGACTTTGTTGCCATCAATTGAAAATACAGAGTCAGTTGTCCTCGTTTCTCTGGCGTGAGATAAGCCATCTGGGCCGTTGTATTTACGCTGGCACCCAGGAATATTATCTCTTGTGAGGGCACTAGTTTTGATTTCTTTTTGTTTACTGTGTACCCTAGGCAACTTAATCTTTTTATGAACGCCAGATGCTGTAGAAGAACGTCCTTGCTCTCTGCTTGAATCAGGCAGTCGTCCAGATAAGGATATATTTGAATTCCTTTTTGTCTGCAAAATGCAATTACTGGTGCCAGGCACTTGGTAAATACCCTGGGCGCAGTAGATAAGCCAAAGGGCAGTGCAGAGAATTGGTAGTGCATTGAACCAGCTATGAAACTGTGGTATCTTCTGCAATTTTGTCTGATAGGGACATGCAGGTATGCCTCTTTGAGGTCCAAAGTAACAAGCAAAGCAAAGCTTTCTTGCCCAACATGGGAAGGAGCTGTTGTAGTGTCAGCATTTTGAATTGCAGAACATCCAGCTAAGTATTTAGAGTGGAAAGGTCC
The DNA here is from genome assembly GCF_019279795.1 of Protopterus annectens. Lineage (NCBI taxonomy): Eukaryota > Metazoa > Chordata > Ceratodontiformes > Protopteridae > Protopterus > Protopterus annectens. The sequence goes on along the minus strand of NC_056751.1, from coordinate 583,577,338 downwards.
AGAATGGACCTCCAGGCTTTGTCCTTTCTGGGAACCAGGAAGAGTCTTGAGTAAAATCCTTCTCCTTTTTCCAGCTGTGGTACTTTTTGAATAGCTCTCATGTCCATGAGAGCTGTTATTTGTTTTTGTGCCTCTGCCCATTGATTTTGTGGCAGGTCTGGCATTCCTTTTAGCCTTGGAAAAGTGTGAAAGTGGAACCTGTAACCTTGAGACACAATATTCAGTACCCATTTGTCTTGGGTGATTGCTTGCTAGTTTTGAGAAAAAAAGGTGCTAGTTTCCCCCCTAAAGGAGCTGCCAAAAGGAAAGAGTTTGGCATTGGAAGGGGGAAGTAACTGGGACTGTTTCCTATAAGGTTTGTGACTTATCCTCACCTTGTTTTGGGTTTGAAGCACCCCACTGTCGTGGTCTGTAAGAACCTTGTGGCTGAGATCTGCCTCTTGGGCGTCTGTATCTGCCCCTTTGTGGCCTGTCTGAAGCTGGAAAGGACCAGTTCTTAGTAGGCCAATTTCTGCAAAATCGTGGTGGCTGTACCTGTAAGAAATCCTTTACTGTCTGCATAGATTTTGCCTTATCCTCCATTTTCTTTAATACCAAATAAATTATCTTGTTGCAAAGGAGCATCCAATAATTTTGCCTCAACATGATCTGGTAAATTTTGTTCTTTTAACCAAGCATGTCTTCGAATCACAGATCCTGTAAGTGCTGCACTACAAGAAGCTTCTAATGAATCAAAACCACATTGCAAAGTATGCTTTCCCACTTGTTCAGCTGCATGCAATAAATCCTGCATTTCCTTATAGTCAGGTTGTTCTGCATTTATACTCATTTTCTGTTTTAATAGAGACAGTAGATATTGTTGATACTTAAGCATGTGAAATTGGCAATTCAGAGCTCTCACTGCTAAAGTTGCTGAGGTGTAAACTTTCTTTCCCCATCTGTCTAATGCTCTAGAGTCCCTATCCGAGGGAACTGGATTCTTAGCCGTGGAAGCCTTAACCCCTTTGGGACCCTGGGAAATAGTTTCTGGGTCTGCAACAGCGTTTTTATAAAGAAATTTGTGAGAATCAGGGACACTGTAGTATCTGTCTGGCTTGACTGGAGCTGGGGTGCTCACTCATGGTATGTAAAGTTTCCCCAAAAGAGTAATCCTCAGGAGGAGAGGCTGAAGGAATGGATTCTTTAGCATCAGAATCCTCATAGGGGGGTAAAGAATATCCCTGGTCTGAAGAGGAATCAGAATAAATAGAAACCTAAATCAGAGGAATCATAGTCTGTATCCTGCCTAGGCCTTTTATCAGGTGGGGGATGGGAACCCCTGATCAGAGTTATCAAGTCTTCGGCCATCTTGAGCATCTGTTTTTTTAGGCATGGAGGCCTGTCCAGGTGAATGCTGTACTTGCTTCTTTGTCTTTAGTGTAGGCTTAAGTCTTGGCTGTAGTAGTAATGGCAAGTTGAGTAGGCCTGAAAACGCCCTCAGAAGCTGGTGCCTGCTCAGCAGCTCCGGAGCCATTTGAAGGGTTAATCTCCGTAGGCCCAACACCTTGAGGCTCCAGAGGACTAGACACCTCCACGTGGGAGTCGGACGTGGCCTGTGGCTCTGAGGTAGCGGGTGTTAGGGGCTGCGAAAGCGCCTCACTGAAAACCGGTGAACCGGTGACTGGCCTAGAAGAGGCTTCGTCGTCAGTTTTGGGCCTCGGATGCCTTTCCTTATCTTTGCGTTTTTTATGCATACCGGTCTTCGGTTGTTCCGACGGCATTGTACAATTAAACCTTCACCCAAAGTAATGGCGAGCAAAATCAAATCGATGTTTAATAGTGCATTTGTTAAATGTAGCACAAAACTGACAACTAGTGATGTCGTGATCTGGGCCTAGGCATGGAATACAGTAAGAATGAAAATCCTTATGAGGTATTCGCTTCCCACAAGAAATACAATTATTAACTTTTTCTGACATCGGTCTGAGGCAAGAAAAATTTTCCCCAACGGGGTACTTAGCTTTACTGAACACTTCGGATCTGAAATCGAATTTGAAATCTCAGGAGTCGGCCGACTGGCGCTTGCGAACTGCTTTTGCTTCGGGCACCGCACGGCAAGAAAGACTGGAGAAAATGGCGTCGGCTGCTACTTATATACCCCTGGCACTCTGACGTCAGGGAAGAGGCGACAGCAACCGACGCCGGACCAAGAATTTGGAACTCAGGCCGACTGCGGGCCCACCTGACAGCAGGATAACCCAAGTGTAATGACTGCAGCAGTGAAACACGAACATCTGCCTCTTTTATGGAGAGGTATGACATGGGAGATTTTCCATATAGTGGGTACAGTAGCTTCAGATATAGCTCTGTTGATCAAGATTGAGATGGAGTATGCTATGGTGTCAGCAGCCTTTTACAGATATTGCTGGGAGGAGGTTGGCAGCCAGGGTGATGGGTCTTAGTTTCTTAAGTAGGTCATGAATAAGCTGAGTAGGAACACGTTGGAAGATAAAGTACGTTTGGGTACTGGGTGTGGCTACATTAGAATTAGAGCTATTGGGAGAGAGATGACTGGCTAGAGACGGGATAGTCGCTGTGAAGCAGCTGTTGAAGTTATTAGCAATGTCTACTGGGGATTTTTGTTGGGAGGCTGAGGGGAGTGGAGTGGCGGTTTGGCCTGGGTGGAGTAGTTTGATTATTCCTGCCCAGACCTTTTGAGGTTTGTTTTGGTGTTTTTGCAGTAGATGGTAGTAGTGCTTCTTTTTGTCTAAGGTTATGGATTTTTTTGGCGTCATTCCTTAGCTGTCTGAATCTGGTTTGTGAACTATTATGTTCACAAACCAGTTGCTCTTTCCTGTGATGCTTCTAAGTTTGGTCCAAGTGCAATCACTCTTCAAGACAGTAGACCAGTAGCCTATGCACTGAGACCTCTTACCCAAACCGAGATGCAGTATGCCCAGTTTGAGAAGGAACCCTTGGCAATTGCGTGTGCATGGTCGAAGTTCCATGATTATATTTATGGTCAACCTATCCAGATAGAAACTGACCACCAACCTCTACTCACTATTTTGAGAAAGCCAATGCACACAGCTCCTGCGAGATTGTAACGCATGATGCTCAAATTGCCGAAGTTGAATTTCAACCTTGTTTACACAAAAGGGAAACTTCTTTATCTTGCCGATACCTTATCTTGATCACCAGAAAAATCACAGAACAGCATGAGAATCAGCAATCTGATTTTGAAGTCATAGAAGTGAGAAATTTTGTCTTCCACAAGTCTTGAGCTCAGAATTCACACATCTTCATATCCAATTCTCTAGAAGGTCAACATCTATAAGTAGAGGATGGGCTTCACAGCAATCTTATTTACCAGTAGAAGTTCAACAGTATTTTCCCTACAGTGATGAGATTTTCTCAGACAACAGTATCATCATGAAAAGTTAAAAATTGATTGTTCTAAAATCCATGCAACAAGAGTATCTTGCATCATGGCCACCCAGGAACTGATTCCACCAAAACAGGGGCGAGAGAAGTAATATTTTGGCCTTCTACATCAAAAGATATGGAGAAAGTACTTTCAACTTCTTCTGTTTGTAATAGTATAAAGCCACATCAACAAAAAGAACCACTTCAGATAAGCCAGATATTCCTGAACTACCATGGTCGACAGTAGCCACAGACAACTTCAAGTGGAATGGTCAGCATTACTTGGGTCTATATCATATATTCGAAACTCCAAAATGTCGAACACCATATGTTCGAACTTGGAATTTTGCATATTGAAAACATTGAACTCTCAGAATAAAATTCGCTGTTCCGAGAAACATACACCCAGCACAAGCACACCAAAATAAATAAACCACACACATACATTTAACAAAACCCAACCCTATACTAAACCACACATACATTACTAACTATCCACTTACCTTAACCCACACCCTAACCCTAAGGTCCATAACTCTCGCACCACAGTGGAGGAAATAGCGAAGCCACGGAATGGCCCACCAAAATCTTGCCCTAGGTAAGATTTCGATATTCCGGGGCATCGCTATTTTCACCATTCGATATTTTGGGTTTGATATTTTCACATTCGGCATTGTACCTACTCGGAATTTTGATATAGACTCCATTACTTGATGTTAGTAGACTCTTATTCAAATTGGTTTGAGACTGACCTAATACCCAATCTAACTTCCACTACTGTCATTGCTAAGATGAAGAGACATTTTTCTGTCCATGGCATGGTAGTTTGCACAGAATCTTGTGACAATATCTGAACTGCTGACTTGTAAACTGTGTACCAATTTGCTGAAGCATGGGATTTTGTTCATATTACGAGTAGTCCCAAGTAGCTGCAGTCAAATGGCTTGGCTCAACGTGTAGTTCAAAGTGCAAAATGGCTATTACAGAAATACAAACGTGAAAAAAACAATGTTTTTCTAAACTTGCTAAATCTCAGAAACATTCCTCGTGATGATCATATTGGTTCACCTGCCCAGAGACTGATGTCAAAACAAACCAGAACCACATTACCAGTCAGCAGCAATTTATTGGTTCCATGTGCTAAAAACAACAAAGCAGTAAAAGCCCAACTGTTGAAAAAGCTTTTATCCCAGAAGTCCTACTATGACAAGTCCAGCAAACTGCTCAGTTCATTCAAAGAATGGGAGATAGGATGCAGACGTCAAAAGGTTTTGATTGCATTAGATTTGTAAAAAGCTTGTGTCAAGAGCTGAGATTGTACACAGTGGAATCACAAGGAATGGAATTTAGGCAAAATCGGAAGCATTTATTACCGGTGTCTAAACCACTGTTACAGGATCTTGGCTGTAATAAAGACTAATTTTCAGAGTGACTTGTCCAATGTTCCTATTCCTGAGGACATTCCGTCAGCAATCCCCATTCCTGAGAATATCCCTGAGAGTCCTAAAGTAGAACATTCCCCAGAAACTGTCCCTGTCGCTAAACCCAGTCCTAACTATTACATTATGAGATCAGGTTGAATCTCTAAACCTAGTCCAGATACACAGCAACCTGGACATGACTGTTGTCTTGTTTATTACTGTCTGTATAACTGCATGCCTATCCAAATCTCATTGCCTAAATGAGACAGCTCAGTAAAGAGGAATATATACATTATATATATATACATACATACATACATACATACACACGCACACATATATACATACACATTATATATATATATATATATATATATATACACACACACACACACACACACACACACACACACACACACACACACACACACACGTGAGATTTTCAGTTTTCCTTTGTTCTGTGAAGACAAACGGTCTGTGTACATCTAGCAAGTGCAGACAGTACTCCTCTTTATTGGAAAAGCTAGGAAAGAAGCCCGAGTTGTGCAGTCTGATTGATGTTTGCCTCAAAAAAAGGTTAGTCTGGAGGGAGACCCTGTCCTTATGAAAGATAAGGTAAGAGAGTTTTGCAGGACAATGCCTTTATTTCAGATATTCTTCTGGCAGAAGTAATAGATACCAAAAATAAGGTTTCCCAGGACAAGAATTTCAAGTCACAAGTTGCTGAAGGCTCAAAGGGTTGACAAACAAGTGACTGCAGTAGCAAATTCAAATCCCATGGTGCAGAGGGTTCCTTGAATGGAGGTCTGAGCATAAAGGTTCCTTTTTAAAAGGCTTTCCAAAGTTTATGTGACATAAGGGATGAGCCATTTAAATCAACATGGAAGTCAGATACTGCAGCAAAGTGCGCACGAATAGTGGAAGCTGAAGCTCTTGCCTCAAAGAGTGAAGCCAAAAAAATGTAGAACTTTATCAGCAGGCACTGAATATGGGTCAAGATTGTAGTTTAGTGACCATTTAGTAAACTTTAGCCATTTGTTATGGTATAGTTTTCTTGAAGGGTTTTGATGGACCAGAATGATGCGTTGGACTGGTGAGGTGAGACAGATGCCTGGCGATCATGAGAACTGGAGAAGCCATTCAGTGAGCTTTAGATGCTGCAAATTTGGATGAACCAGTCCCTCCAGGTGGTACAATAGGTCCAGAACTTGGGTCCAGTATACAGGGTTTCAAAAGTAGATGAGGCCAAAGGAATGGAAACCAGACCTGCTAAGGCCAGAATGGGGTGATGAGGATTATCCTGCTCTTTGACTTGTTGTCTTTCTTTAGAAATTGACAAAGACATAAATACAGGAACCGGAAGGAAGGCATACAATAGACCGGGGAGAGCAATTGTGCAGGAGAGCGTCTCTGGGTGACTTTCCCAGTGAGGGGATAAGGGCAAAGTAACTGCTGCACTTGTTGTCTGCAAGGAAAGCGAAGAGGTCGCAGCAAGGTTGGCCCCAAAAATGGAAAATCTCATCTGCCACTGGATTTAGAGACCACTCATGAGACATGGGAATGGATCTGCTCAGCTTGTCCGCAATCACGTTGGAGCTCCCTGGAACGTGCACTGCCAACAAAAAGTGGTCAGAAGAAATTGCCCATTGCCAAACTCTCAGAGCTCCTTTACAAAATGGGTAAGATCTGGTTCTCCCTTTTTTATTGATGTACCAGACTACCGATATATTGTCTGAATTGCAATTGTTCCCAAGGTAAGGATATCTTAAAATGCCTGCAACGCTAAGAGCACTGCCCTCATCTCTAGATCGCAGATATGCAAATTGTCCTCTAGCTGGGACCAAATGCCTTGGACTGTCTTTCCTAGATAATGTCCCCCACACCCTATCTGGGAAGCGTCCGTGTTCACTGTGGCTTGGGGTTGAGGGACAAGGAGACGGCCCAACAATATTTTGCTGGCGTGAAGCCACCAACCTAGGTCTTCCTTGCATCAAGAAGTGATCACAATCAGATGGGACACTGGTTGATTTGATAAGGGCCACTGAGTGGCCACAAGCCATTGAAGAATTTGCATGCGATATCTGGCCAGGGGAACTAGAGGTGATAGAGGAGGCTGCCACTGACCCTAGAGTCTGTAGAATGAGTCTGTTACTTTCTTGCTACAAATGATCTGACAGACTTGTGATCTGATCCTTTGCAGTCTTTCTACGGGAAGAGACGCGATGCCAGTGACTGTGATGAACATAGGCCCAATGAATTCCAGTTGTTGGGAACGTTCTAAATGGGATTTTTCATGGTTTATAGTGACTCCCAAGACTGAGCAGAGGTGAAGGTTATTATCTCGTGCCTTTACAAGTTGATGCTTGGCGGAAGCGGTAAGGAGCCAGTTGTCCAGATAAGGAAACACTGAAATCCTAGCAGTCTTGAGGCGAGTTGCTACCACTGCTATGTATTTGGTGAACACCCTGGGGGCTGTGGTGAGACCAAAGGGCAGTGCCCTAAACTGATGGTAACTTGCTCCCAGCCAGAAGTGCAGGTATCTTCCGGTCCATTTTCTCATTTTTATATGGTAATACGCATCCTGAAAACCTACAGAGCAAATCCAATTGTCTTTTTCCAAGAACGAAAGTATAGACTGAACAAAGACATTCCAGAATTTGGTTTGCTGAATAGATTCGTTCAACTGACTGAGATCCAAAATTGGTCTCCAGTCCCCTGTTTTCTTTGGCACTAAAAAGAATATGGAGTAAACCCCGGATCCTCTCTGGTCCAGTGGGACTACTTGGATGACTCTTTTGTCGAGTAGTTTTTTAATTTCTAAGACTGTTGCATCCCTGTGACTGGGTGGAATGTCCAGGATTATTTTTAGCTTTTTTTGTTCTTCAAAAAAAGGGATGTTGTAACCTCTGGTTATAATCCTCTGCATCCACTTGTCAGTTCTCCTTAGCCACGCAGATAATCCCTGCACTAATCTTCCCCCGACTGCCTCCAAAGGAAGGCTATCGGGCCTCCTTTTAGGAATGCTGATAGGAATTACCAGGGAGAGAGTTCATGGAACCCTGATTCTGCGGGGCCATTTCTGCCTCTTGAGCGGTGTCTTCCGTTATTACATCCCCCCTCTGCCCCAAGGGAAGTCGTAGTTACACGAGCCCTGGAAAGGTCCTTGGGACTTTCTGAACCATAGTCTACCATTTCTCTGGTTCCTGGAATAAGGCCGCTGAGAAGTGGAAAGCGTACACCCACAGCAGAAAGGGTCTTCCCATCTTTCTCACATCTGCTGGAGTCTCTAATCTTGGGACCAAATAGGGAAGTTCTGTCAAATGGAGAGTTGATGAAAGATGACTTAAATGGCTCCGCAAAATCACATGAGTGCATCCAGGCATGTCTCCTGATGGCTACGCCTGAACCTGCTGCTCTTGTCATCCCATCGGCAGCATGAGCAAGTAGCCTCATGTACAAGGTGGAGATAGCCGACTAGCCACTTTGTTCCATACTCCCAACTACCGCTCCCGAAAGAGTATCTGATAGCTTTTTAATCAGATCTCTTTGAAACTGATAAAATGTAATTCAAGGACCAAGAGCGAAGGTCGACTAAGCATATATGCTCTTCCCAAATCTATACATTCGCCTAGACTCTGTTAGTCAGCAAGTTACTTCTTGGTGGCTGCTGCTACAACTATGGCGTCCACATAAATTCCTTTGGCCCGGTGCTGTTGATCCTGTGGGGCAGAGAGAATGGGTTCCTATTAAATGATCTAAGACTCATTCTTTCGAATGCGTCTTGATCGAACTTGAAAGCACAAAAAGGCAAAATAGCAAAACAGCATATAAGCAAATTTTTTCCCTGGGAAAGAAATCGCTTGGCCGCTTCCATTACTTTGCCATTTTCGTGACTGTAGTTCAATCTCAGAGTTGGTATATTTAAGTGGGGTGGGGGGACGAAGCCCCCCACTTTATGTAATGTTTTAATTTTTTTTTTTTTGCATAACAGCGATTGTAAGCTTTTGCTTACACGGGTTCAATAAATCACCGTTCGCCTTTTTAAGCATTCGATGATTTAACACAGACCCGAGAGAATATGGTCAGGTCTCCTTGGGATTGGCTCAATAGAGTCACGCAACTTCCAAGCCTGCTGAGCGATCAGCTTAGTATGATAATCAGTGGGTGGAGAAATCCAAGAGGTAGAGGGCTGGGCATGAAAAGCCTCCAGGTATATAGATTCCTCCAAGGAAGGCTGGAGGGTAGTCCAGCCACCCTTCTGTTTAAAAAATTATAGAATGCCCCCGAAGGAAACATCTTCAGGGAGTGACCTACGGGAACCTTCCCCCTCATCAAAATCGATATCTTCTGTGAGGGACTCTTCAAGGGAGTCCAAGTGCTTCCTCTTGCACTTTTCTCTTCAAAGGTACGTCTTTGGTGGGGTGTTCCAGAGAGGTATCTGAAGATGACAAAAACCAATGTGGTTCGATCCCGAGACTTTTGTGCACTCTCTGTCCCAGAGAGGAGACTAGAGGAAGCTCTGATCGAGGGGACGGAAAGATGTTTGTACCAACAGGGATGGCATAGACTATTCGTCCATCAAGGATAAGGCCCTCTCCATGGCCTAGAAGACAGGTCCCCCATAGAGGGATGGAAGCCCAAAACCATGGTCTTATCCCGCACCAAGAAAGCCACCTCCGAAGAAAGACTCGAGATTATATATGCCGATGTACCAAGAGGCATGGATAGCTCTGAAACCATTGAAGTCGAACCCTGCCCCTCAGAACAGACAATGAAGCCTCGACTCCAGGAGGTCTCCGGGTCTGAGACCCCAAAAGAACTCAGGGTAGCTACTGTTGCTGGAGAACAGACTTTGACTAGCACCAAAGCAGTCAAAGCTGGGAAAGCTGGTACCAAGGGCTCCAAAAAATGAGGTTGAGTCGAAGGAGGGGGAATAATCAGTGGTGTGGAAGATGGTAAGGTTTCAAAGCCAACACTGTTTGCAACAGAGGAAGGGGGTAATCCCCTCACCATAAGGAGCTGGTCCACCAGTCTCTATGTCAGATTTAGATAAACTCTTGATGGATAGAACAGAGGAAGCTGATGGAGATTTTGGTGGATGTTTTCCCAAAACAAGGACTGGGAGGATGGTCCACAAAAGGATCCACTGAGGGAGAATATTTGGTACATATAAGAGTGAAGGATCCTTGGGTTCCAGACACTTGGTTAGAACCAAAGTAGTATCTTTAGTTGGCGAAGAAGTTGCTGCAGAAAGAGGCACCACTGGCACCAAGGACTGAACAGTTTGTCCCACTGGTTCTGAAGAATCTGTCGGCACTGAGGGAGACGACCATTTTAGTTGGCGGTTCCAATGATGGTGTTGGAACAGACTGACTTTTCTTAGGTTTGGACAAGGAAGACAATGCAGAAGAACTGGCTTCAGTTTTCAAACCAGGTAAGGCCTCATCAAAGTCTGACTTAAGCCTTTCAAAACTAGTTTTTACATTTGATCAAAGTCCTGTAGTTGTGGCAGCACAGTCCTCTTATAGATGGACCACACCAAGACAATAAACATACAAAGTGTGTGTCCATCTGAGTTTGGCATCTTCCTGTCACATTTTTGACACCTCTTGAACCCAGAAGTGCCTTTGAAGGGTTTGTCGGCTATTACAAAAAGACAAGGGCCCAATACACACACAAAAAACAGTTGTACTAGCAAGTAAGAAAAGAAAAGAGAAAAGGCTTTTTTTTTTTTTTTTTTTAAATTAAGTAAGCGGGAAGAAATACCAGCTATGACATTCAAGAATACCCAAAGGTACGGGGGAGAAAAGTACCAATGATCATACTTGAGAAAAAAAACTACCCAACAGTAGAAATGGAAAATACAGGCACACACAGACGAAAGTATCAAAGGGAAGAGCGGGTAGTACAGATATAGCCAGAAGAAAAAAACAGAAGAGTGTAACTTACAGTTTACTTGAAAAATAGCTTTCACTCAACAGCTCAGAGAGAACACATCTGGCACTATGAAGCAGCAAACAAGATCTGAGGTGATTTGCGGAGGAGCATTATGGGTAGAGCTTAGCTTGAGTGTTTTGGAAGGCGCGAGCTAGAATAACGGCAGAGTTGGTTCCGAGACTCGGAACAGAGTGAGCCTACAGTCAAAGTCAAGGATTACATGAAGACTGACAACATCGAATCGAAAGTTTGTTTTGAACTTTAGATGTCAGAAATTCAGTGTATTAAATTATTTTAGAGGGAGACGAGATTTACGGGAAGAAAAAGATAGTGAGAATTTGTTATTAACAATGGTGGTTCCAGCAAAACATCTTCAAAAATCACTGCTAAAAGGCATATAATGGATGTTGTCACTGAAAAATTTTAATCTCAAGGTTCACTACAAGCTGGGAAGACTAATGCATACAGTTTCTCTGAATGAATGCACTAAAGATTTGCTGGAGGAAAACTGATAAATCTTATGGGTCATGCCACAAATTCCAGTGAACCAGATACATTTCAAGAACTTAAAACGGTGACAAGGGCAGAAACAGAAATATAACTGACAGAAGCAATATTCTACGGTGACCACACAATGCAAAACAGTCACATGATTAAATCACTGCCTGCTTTCACAATACAATTATCTTGCATACAAGGCTTATTATTCAAGGGTGAGAAAGAATTATCCCAGCTCAGTTATAAAATCAGATGCTACAGAAAATTATCAGTTTCACTTGAGAATCTCTGAACACAAGAAGACGGCTGCAGTTACTGGCCCAGCATGACATCACAAACTGAGCATATGGTGCAAAACAGTAAGTTTTGTGGAAAGCACAAAAAGCTAAATCACAAAGAGGAACTGATAGCTCATGAAATTCTGGCACAATTATGGTTAAAGACAGGAGACGACTTGTTTCAGCATAATAGTTCTAAGAAGTGTATGTTGCTATTCAAAATGATATACATCAACACACAGGCCAGCACTCCTCACGCTACGGTGAAAAGATAATTAATAAGTAGCATATTTCCTTACTAAGCAAACATCGCTTTATTCTACCATTTCAGCTTAATTAGCCTTCAACACTGCTTCAATACCAACAAACAATGTTACAAGACTTAAATAAATACCTTCTACAAATGATTGGTCTCTTACAAATTCTCATTAAGTCCACGAGGAAACAAAGCTCCCAGCCTAATAATCCAACCTCTTTATTATTTAACATGGTGTGCCAGCCTCTTTTATTATCCCTGTTTAACACAAACTTATCAATAACGAAATGAAACATTGCAGTTTTATGCTGTAAAGCATGTTTATATAAAGCATTAGATCCTCTGGCACATCATGTCACTAAGATGCTCAGAAATCCTGAGTTTCAATGAAGGTGAAGTTTGTCCAGCATAAAATGGTGAACAACTGCATGTGGCCAAATATATGACCCAATCTGTATCTCAATTCCCAAAAATATTAATTTTAAACACCGTTGATGTGTTGGAAAATGAAAAGCATACAGCCTAAGGAACATATTTACAAAAACTGCAATGAACACAGGGATGGCAACCTTTCACTAATGCAACCCTTAAAGTCAACTGTCCCAAAGATTGTTTAGCTAAATCACCTTACTTATAGTGATTAAACCATTCACCTAAAGTCTTGCCCCTTCTAAAAGAAAAAAAAAAAAAAGACAGGTAATACGTTTTTTAAATCATCATTTGCCAAAAGAATGTACCAATATTTTTTAACCAGATCCATAAAAAAACTAGTGTTACAACTAAAATTTGTGATAAGCCTGGGGGTCCAATTAAACCTTTTCTTGGTTGGTATTGTAGTAATTGTTCCCTACCAACTTTCTTTATTGAATCACAGACATTCTGCATATCAGACTGATAAATCCCATCACAAACCCTCCTCCTCACGTCCTGCATTTCAGTATTATATACCGATTCAGAAGATCATAGTCTTTGTAATCTCATAAACTGAGATTTTGGTACACTTCTTATAACATGTGGGGGGTAACAACTTCTCACTTGCAAAAGAATATTTACCTGGGGAAACTTCCTGAAGATAACGACTACTCAAAGTCCCATCTTCCTCAACAGTAACTAGGACATCCAAGAATGTAATCTGTCTGGATGTACACTGAATTGGATACCCCATTTATCATCATTAAGGTATTCCACAAACTCAAAAAATGTGTAACATCAGACCTCCAGACTAACCAACAATCACCCCAACAACGTCTCCAGATGTCCATAGATTCTAAATATTGCGAGACTCATCATAAATAATCTGTTCTTCAATAAAACCCATAAAGAGGTCAGCATAAATAATTGCAAATGACGCACCCATTGCTGTACTCCTAAGTTGTAAATAACATATCTCTCTGAAATAAAACATTTTTTGTTAAAACATGTTCAGTCAAACATAATAAACGTGTTAAAACTCAGGCTATATATTAAGGCTCTGTTCAATCAATATTCTAGGGACAACAAGCCTGCCCAGTGAGGAATATTGGTATACAGAGATTTTACATCCAATGTGCACAATAAAAAAAACATGCTCTAAATTGCATATCTTCAATAATATTCAAAGATTCAGTAGTATCTCGAATCCCAGAGCATACCATTTTTAACAAAGGTTTTAAATAATATGCAAGGAAGTCAGATAATGGTTCTGTCAAAGACCCCTTACCAGAAACAACGGGCCTACCAGGTGGACAATGTGTACTCTTGTGAATCGTACGTAAAAGCTACATATTGTCTCATAGGATCCTGTACTATCAACTGATGAAATATTTCTCTGGAGATAATACCCTCCTCTACTGCTAACCTCAAAAAGCTGTCACTTTCCATCTTAAATGTTGAAGAAGGAACCAAGTACATTCTTTGATAATATCCGATAATGGTTTTTGGCCCAGTCCCATACAACTACAGTACCCCTTTTGGCCCAGTCCCATACAACTACAGTACCCCTTTTTATCCACCTTATTAATTACAACTTGTTTACTGGAAGCCAAATCTTTCTTTATGTTTTTGCCGTGTACCTAGCCTTACTTGCAGGAATTGTTGGTGGTTCATTGTTATTCAAAATGCCCAGAAGTACTGCAACTCAAAATCTAATGCAGACACTTCATCAATGTTTTAAAAGTCAGTGCTTGCAAGAAACAAAACTCCTAAAAAATTATGGCAGATAACCTTCAATTAGAACAATTACATTTCAGAAATTTGTCGTATGACTAAGAATTTCAACCAAAACACATTCATTGAACTGACCAAGTGAAATGCATGTTGCAGACTACTAAAAAAAGTTTAAGAACTGTCAATTGGGATAAACCAACTGAGCACAGCCCATAGAGGAAAGCTCCTCAGAAACCTAACACACTGGGATATACAGTCAATTTCATACACACACAACTATACAAATATTGACTTTTACTGGACAAATGAATATAATACTTTACTGTTCTTAATTTATTTTATGGATTACACCAACACAGGCATACTATCAGTTGCAGCATAAATTACATATGCTGCCCACTCCAAGTAAACTGTGTGGAGGTTTGCCTTATGGACCTCTGAACTGAATCAATGTGTCCCTTTCATGCATGGTGGGTGTTGTCCATGATATACGTTTTAGAGTCTGTGCAGACTTCAGAGGGTAATTGTTTCTTAGGTTACATTTAGGAGGCCTTTGTGATTTAAGTAGATTACTTTTAACAGACTCAACATATGCAGGTCTAGGACATTGGTTTGAGTTACGTATGATTGGTATAGAGTGGTGTTGTGTAGCACTGAAAGCCTATTTGCTTTTTTGCAGTTACGGTGTCAGAACTTTACCTCTAATATCATCATATAATTACATTTATCAAACACTTTGTCAGTTTAAGTAGTACACAGTTGTTAGGAAATATGAGAATTACTAGGAGAAGGTTGTCACAATGTTGGAGAGAAAACCAACTGACTTGGTCTATAGCAAGATTGTGGTGCTCATTCCTTTAGAGGAAAAGGATGAAGGGGCAGATGGAGTCTGCTAAGGCATGAATTTTAGAGGCTGCTGCAATAAGTGGGAGAACCATATTCATGTTAAACCAGTTGAATACCTCTGCCAATAGCATTCCTTGTTGGTCTTGACAGAAAAGGGAAGAATTTAATGGCTCAAAAGAAATGGGATTTTTTTTTTATGCGGGTATTGTCAAGTTGAAAGTGGAACTTGAGAAATGGATCCAGCCAGATTCCAAGACATCTGAAGGAGTTTACCAAACAACCACACTGATGATATACTCAGGGATATGGAAAAGACGGGAACTTTTCTGGAGTTTCTGCATTGTACCAAAGATCATAATTTTGGTTTTGGAGGAGTTGAGTATAATATTATTGCCAACTAGCCACTGGACGAGGAACTGAAGTCTTCTTGCAAGGACAGAATAACTTAGTGGAGTACAACCATGTTATCTGCATTACGTATGATAGGTATGTGGGGGAGATCAAGTGAAAGTATGCTGAGGTATATGGAAACTAGATGGTGACCCAGAATGAAGCCTCAAGGAACTCCTCCTTGGAAGGGGGGTATAGCCCCAAAATTCAATGGAGATGTTAGTCTGACAGGTATTTATGAACCAAGAGGTAGTGTCATAGCCAAAATTCAATTTCAATGAGGTGAACAGTATACCAGCTAAAAAGCTCTGACAAGGTCAACAAAGAGCTCATAGGTTAGACAGTTATTTTTTCTAGGCTTGTAAAAATGTGTGACTTTTGGAAAGTAGATGTTTTGGAAAGGAGTGAAATGTGATGAGAGATGCGGGATAGATTGCTAGCTTTGACAACATCGAGTAGAGTGTGGTGGGAAGGTTTGGATGAGATGTATCATTGACAAGTTAAGAGAGGTTAAATTATCCAGGAGTTCTAGGACATTAATTTGGTCAGGACTAAAGTCTTCTAGAAATATGAAATTTTTGATGATACCCAAAGAGGTAATGTCACGCAACAAGTTTTTTAATTTTATTACAGAAGAGGAAGATGGAAGACATGATGCATCTAGATGTAATGCAATATTAACTAAGGGAATTTAGAAGAGGAGCTAGTTTGGTTGGGAGATTGCAGATGCATTACTCTGAACGAGCAGCTGGACCTTGAGGTTAGATTTAAAGAGTAGAATACACCAAAGCCAGTTCATCATCCAAGCATACCTCTCAACCTCTTAGAGCCAAAAATCTGGAGAAAGCCTAAAATGATGGGGGAAACAAAGGCCCACAAATAGGGACAAATTTTAAATATTGCTCTTATTAACTGAACAATAGAATAACAGAGTTTGTGTTAGCATGCAATTTCTGAAGGATATAAAACTCAAAAATATGTGTCCTTACTTAGTGACTTCAGTTCTCATTGATTTGCCAGAAAACCACAGATTTTTTTTGAGAAACAGACCAAAAATACGAGGCAAGAAATCTGGACATTCTGTGAAAATCCGGGCAGCTGAGAGGTATACTCCTAAGTAGAATATCAAAATGATAGCTGTGGGCAGGGAGTAAGTGGGGCAAGGAGGGACTGTTGGATTTAAGCCATGATTCACTAACAGCTCTTAAGTACCAGATGTGTTGTGCAATGAAGGTATTAAGCTGGACAGTTTTGTTCTCGAGACAATGATAGTGTTAAGCTAGTCAATTTTGCTCCCAAAGCTATGTGCATTTATGAGGAAGCAGGATAGGAGGATGTTTGCCATGGCTGAGTTCAATGTTGCTTCATAATATGAGCAACAGAATGACAGGATTCAATTTTTAAAGGAATTTTAGATGCTGCTTCTGGAAGAGAGTGTTTGGGAAAGAGAGGCAGGTGCAAAACAAAGACAGAAATAAGGGATTAGTCTGAATAGTTGGGATGTTGAATGGCGAGATTAGGAGGGGGTTAGTGTAGACCTCAGCATTGCAGTGGACGTCAGAAAAGTTTTAAATGGGTGTAGTAAACAGTGGCAGGGAGGATGGTGGAAAGTGAGAGCATATAGTAAGCTGACTAATACGTAAGGGTTAAGGAGACTGTACATGGTATGTTGGAGAAGTAGGCAAGGAGGGTGAGAACCTTCGTTATGAGTACAGGAAGTACAAAAGGTAAAGGGAATTTGAATGGGCAAGACGTTTTTAAGAGGCAGTACAGATGTCAATAAAAGTGAGTAGGTAGACAGATGGAATTTGGCTGGGGAATTGGGGGGGGGGTGGGATCGTTACAAAGCAGGTCACAGCTCAAGCTTCAATGGGAGCCAACCAATCAGCATCTTCACAATGCAGCAGGACAGTCCACACACACACACACACACACAGAAAGCAATGCGAAGGTAGGCTAGCAAACCTTCCCTGAAGTCCTTAAGTTGTGCTTAGGAAACATTAGGAGGAGGTATGCCTTCAATAACGATCTTGCTTAAATACAACGCAGGATATAAAAAAAAAAAAGAGGGAATATGCAGTGAACAGAATGTAGAAGTGTTCTGTACAACTTAAAAGCCCCAGTACAGAATATATGTACAAAAAAATACATGTAATAGAAAACTAAAAGCAAACCAAAATTATATGGCTGGCAAGATGGAATAATAAATTAGCAAGTGTTTAGAGACAGCTGAGGGAATGATTCTGGGAGGAAAGAAAGGTGTGTGTGTGTGGGGGGGTAAAAGCAGCACCATCATGGTCAACCTTTCAGTAGCTAATTCAAGGGTAACATAACTAACTCAAATGAGTTAATTATCTGGAGATAAAAGTATGCAAGATGTAAAATACTTTACTGACAGACCTGTAACACCTTCTCATGTACAGAAAGCTACATCAATCCTTGTACAACATAGCACCTTACACCAGTTGGAGAGTTCCCTTAACGTGGCTGAACAGCACCTGCCATTTAAAAGTATGAGATATCATCTTGGGTAAAACTTCCTCAAAGCTGTCTGTGACTGCAGAACTTTAGGATGGGGAGAAAATGAATGAAAGAGGTTACAGTACAGAAAATTATTATGCTTACCATTATACACCAAAGTCAGACTCCATTAATATCATAAAAGTTGCACCAAAGCCCACAATTTCACAGGAACTCTACATAACGGCATAATTAAAAAGGATAAACATCCACTCCTACTGCAACAAGGATGGATTCCATCACATTTTTTACCCTGTTCCTTTAGTATCCAAACAACCTCAGTTCAGAAATACATATGCAGAAGCCTACAAGTCAAATGGAAACTCAACTACTGTCAAAATAGAGTAGTATGTAAACATTATCTACAACAATCAAGGACCTGCACTAATTCTGGTACAAATTTGATACATCGTTATCTACATACACACACATTATATATGCATGTACTCATGTATACACACACTTCTCTGACATTCAGAAACGTAAGAAAATACCTTTGTAATTTACCTTCAAGTTCACAAGCAAAGAGAAACAAACACATGCACCACTTGCATTCAGAAATGTGCTTTTGCTAACTCTATAACATTGAAAGATTGTCTGTATCTCAGAAGTTAAATGCATACTCAGCTCCTACAACTCACTATACGAGAAGCACCACTATCCCAAAAACTCAAGTTAAAAACTTAAATTCAAAAGGCAATGTAAGCTCCATCTGAACCTATGACATATGATTAATTATAAATACCATGTTTTAGGGTACTAGTGAAATGGTCGAAGGACCCTTTTCAGCCATGATTCAGGCCAAAAACAGACATCTACCTATATACTCTTTAGCTGATACACAGCAGTAATCCATATGGACCTCTCTCAGTCTGGAAGCAGCACAAATAGTAAAGCTAAAAAAAAAAAATTACATATTATACACACATACATACATATATATATATATATATATATATATATATATATATATATATATATATAAATGCAAAGTAGTTATTTATAAAAAACTATATAAATGCATTTATATAGTTATATAAATAACTATATAAATAGTGAACAAATAAAAAACAAGCAATACAAGTTACAGCATTAATTATGTTACACAGATTACTTAAAATCAGAGCAAGAGCCACACAAGGTAAAGGTAGGAGAGCTGTCAAAGATCATACCATACCCAGCTAAAATGTATTGACAACTAGAGGACACTCAGTCATATACCACTAACTATGGCACACGTTGATTAACAAAAGCCGAAAACTACACATGGCCTCATTTTCTTATTTAAAAAGGATACCCAAGACAAGAAGAGACTTTCAAGATGAACAATGAAGAAAACAGACACGCTTGCCAAGCCTAAAATGAAACCTAAGAGCATTCTAAAGAAAAGATCATGCTAAACATTGTTAACACGCTTCAACCAGATCTTAAAAGTTGGGAAAAGAAGAGTCTTGAGTTCTGATGTGAAAGAAAAAGAAGTTATCTACCTACCATAATGTTCCATGTTAGTTGTCTTCATCTCGCCTTCTTTCTTGCTGGTTGGGATTGGAGCCGATCCTTGGCTCAGACTCGGCCATCTTCAATAGCTCGAGAGTGGTTTACTGGCTCGAGGCTACCCCTTATCCCATAATGCCTAGCGATAGCAACCCAGATCTCGTTTGCAATAGCTAACTCCAAACATAAGAAAATAAACCAGTCAAAAGAACTGGTTGACTATATACCTCCCAAAGCTCTAACTCACTGGAGGAAACAAAGGAATACTCAGCCAGTGAAAAGAAAAAGGACTCCTCTCGATCCACTAGGACAGGGGGAAGGAGGGCGGGATGCAAGAAAGAAGGCGAGATGAAGACAACATGGAACGTTATGGTAGGTATATAATTTCTTTATGTTAAGTTGTCTCTCTCTCCTTCATTCTTGCTGGTTGGGACAGCGTCCCTAGCACCTAACATCCTTGGTGGCTCAGTGGAACAGACTCTTCAAAACAGTGGAACCAAAATCAGCTCTGCTCCAGGAGACCATATCCACCTTGTAATGGGAAATAAAGGTACGAGGATTTGCCCACGTAGCAGCTGCACATATGTAATCCATGGGCAACCTACAATGAAAAGCTACAGAAGTGGCTAATGCCCTTAGTAGAATGACCTTTTGGTTTAGATGGTAATTCCTTATTCTGTAGCTGATAAATAAATTAAATAGTATGGGATAGCCATCTAGATAAAGTCACCTTGGAAACAGGAAGACCTTGTTTGTTTAAGGCATAAGAAAGAAACAATTGGTCTGATTTCCTTATTTCGTTAGTTCTATGAAGGTAAAAAGCAATTGTTTGTGTACGTCCAATTGGTGAAGTTTGTATTCTGCCTTGCTGCTATGATTGGGGAAGAATACGGTGAGATCTACAGATTGATTTAAGTTATGTTCGGAGAAGACTTTGGGAAGAAATGAAGGGTTTGTCCTCAGAGAAACTCTATCCTTGTGAAACACCAAATAAGGAGGACGGACACACAGTGCCTGCAGTTCTGAGACTCGCCTGGCTGAAGTGATAGCAACCAGAAAGAGCGTTTTCCAAGAGAGAAACTTGATGGAGCAGGATGCCGCTGGTTCAAAAGGAGGCAAAATTAAGGAAGTTAGGACTAAATTAAGGTCCCAAGGAGGAGGGGGGCCTCTTACTGGAGGTCTAAGAAGAGATGTTCCTCTCAAAAAGGCTTTGCATAGCTTGTGAGACATGATGTTTGAATTCTGTAACCCGATGTGAAAATTAGAAAATAGCTGCTAATTGCACCCTAATAGTAGCGGCAGCGGCTCCAGATTGAAAAAGTTGTGCTAGGAGCTCTAGGATCTCATGGACTGGGGCTGAGAAGGGATCCACGTTCCTAGACTCAGCCCAAATGGAAAAACGTTTCCACTTGCTAGCATAAATTGTTCTCATGGTGGATTTATGTGAGGAAACAATAATCTCACGGACTGCTGGGGAAATGCTGGGAAGCCTGGCTAAGGTTGGAAGTGGAGCAACCAAGCTGTGAGCTGGAGAGTCTGAAGGGACTGATGCAACCCGCCCGATTGATGAATCAGTAGATTTGGAACTGGGTCCAGAGTCCAGGGCTGATCAAGAAGATAGAGGTGTAGGAACGGGAACCATATCTGTCGAGGCCAGTAGGGGGCAATGAGGATCATTTTGCAACCCAACGACTTTGCTTTCTGTGTGAATTTTGGTATAAGGGAGAAGGGAGGAAAGGCATAAAGAAGTCCCTGAGGCCAATCGTGGACTAGAGCGTCCCTGGGTATGTGACCTGGAAGCAGAAGAAGGGAGAAGTGGTTAAAGGGATGGCAAAAAGATCGCAGTAAGGTTGTCCCCATTTGCGGAATATTAGGTCCGCAACTTCCTGATTCAGGGACCACTCCTGAGGCATGAGGATTGCTCTGCTGAGCCTGTCCGCTATGAAGTTGGATCTCCCAGGGATGTGCATCGCAATCAGAAAACGTTGGGAGGAAATCGCCCACTGCCACAGTCTGAGTGCTTCTCGACACAAGGGGTAAGATCTGGTCCTGCCCTGCTTGTTGATGTACTACACTACTGACATAGTCTGTTTGGATTGCAATGGTCCCAGAAGGAAGGGAGTCCTGAAGGGCTTTGCAAAGCTAGGAGCACAGCTCTCATTTCTAGGACGTTTATCTACAGATGGTACTCGTGAGGTTGCCAAGTGCCTTGGACTGTCCTGCCCACATAATGCCCCCTCACCCTATCAGGGAGGAGTCTGTGGTCACTGTGGCTACCAGAGGGGGCTGAATGAAGGGTCTGCCATGAGTCACTAGTGAGGAGACCATCCACCAGGAAACCTGCCTTTTGCATGCTTCTGCAATCAGGATCATGTGAGACATGGGCAGCTCTTGGAAAGACCACTGAGTGAAAAGAAGCCACTGAAGAATCCTCATATGGAAGCATGCCATAGGAAGAAGGAGAACGGCAGCTGCCATGGAGCCTAGAGTTTGAAGGACATATTTGACTTGTATTCTCTTGTTCTGCATTAGGACTTGTACTTGTTGACGGATCATGCACACTCTTTCCACTGGTAACCTTGCAAACATTTCCATTGGGTTTAATTCTGCTCCTATGTAAGTGATTGACTGACAGGGCAACAAGGGATAATTTTCGAAATTTATGGTAATACCTACCTGGGTGCAAAAGGTGATTGTGTAATCCTGCGCTTGTAAAAGTTGATGCCTGGTGGCAGCAGTGAGGAGCCAGTTGTCTAGATATGGAAACACCTAGAATCCTTGACGTCTCAGGTGAGCCGTGACCACTGCCATACATTTGGTGAACACCCTGGGGGCTGTGGTAAGACCAAAGGGCAGAGCTCTGAACTGGTAGTGACTGGCCCCCACCCGAAAGCGAAGAAATCTCCTGGAGCGTCTGTCCATCATGATATGGTAGTATGCATCCTGAAGATCTATTGAGAACATCCAATTGTCCTGACCCAGAAAGGGTAGAATGGACTGTAGCGTAACCATCCGAAACTTTGTTCTTTGCACAGATCTGTTTAATCTGCTGAGATCCAGAATGGGTCTCCAGTCCCCTGTCTTTTTTGGTACCAAAAAGAACCTTGAGTAAGTTCCGGATCCGAGCTGGTCTGCGGGGACCTCTTGGATGGCTCTTTTTCTTAGCAGTTTTGAAACTTCTGTAACTGCTTGCTCCCTCAAATTGGGTGTAACATCTGGAAGGGCCTTTGTTGACTGTAGGGGGCATTGAAGAAAGGAATTCTGTAACCTCCGGATATAATGGATAGTACCCATCTGCCTCTTGTTAATTTTTGCCAGGCTCTTGGGTACAGTGAAAGTCTTCCCCCAACTGCCTCCAGAGGAGAGCAGCCGGGCAACCCTTCAGGAATGTTGGAAGGTCTTATCAGAGAAGGATTCTCTGTTGCCCTGGTTCTATGGACCCCCTCTGCCACGAGGGTGGCGTCTATTGTTGTTACTTTCCCCTCTGCCTCTGGAAGAAAAATTGCTACGTGTGTCAGGCAAGGCTCCCTGAGATTTGCGGAACCACATCTTCCCAACTCCTCTGACCCTTGGGGAAAGGTCTTGAGGGAGTGGAAAAATGGACTCCCACGGCAGAGAGAGTCTTGCCTTCTTGCTCACACCTAGTCAAAGTGTCTTTCACCTGTGGCCCAAAGAGAAAGGAGCCATCAAAGGGGGTGTTGGTGAAGGACACTTGAAAGGTTTCCGCAAAATTACACAGCTGCATCCAAGCATGCCTCCTAAGGGCCACAGCAGTGCTCGCGGCTCTACTCGCTCCATCGGCAGCATAGGAAATGAGCCTCATGGAGGAGTTGACTACGGAATTAAGAATCGCTAGCTGGGAAGTTACTTTGGCCTGTACTCCCTCAGCTGTAGGATCTTGAAGGGTATCTCCTAGCTCTATTAGGAGATCCCTCTGAAGACGAGTGAAGTGACATAAGTAGTTCAAGGACCTCATGGAGAAGGTCACTGAAGCAAACATTCGCTTTCCATATCTGTCCATGGTACTAGACTCCTTGTTAGGAGGATGAACAGATGAGGAGGTCTCTGCCATCTCTTTTTTGGTGGCAGCTGCTACCACTATGGTATCAACGGGCACACCCTTAGAAAGGAACTGTTTATCCTGGGGGCTGAAATAAACTTATTTGGTCTCCTCGGAGTTGGTTCCACTGTGTCCAGAGCTGACCACGCCTTTTGAGCCACTACATACATAAGTGGGTCGAGAGGAGGAGAAAGCCAGGAGGTGGAAGGTCAGGAACCAAAAGCATCCAGGAATATGGACCCATCCTCGGTAGGGACTAGGGGTGTCCAGTTCCCCCTCTGCCTAAGCATTTCAAGGATGTCCGTGAACGAAACATCTTCAGAGGGGGATCTCTGGGACCCTTCCGATTCATCTAAGTCCATATCAGACGTGACAGACTCCGGGGAGTCAATGTGCTTCCTCTTGCACTTCTTCTTCCAAGGGGGCTCCTCTGAGAGATCAGGAGAGGCCTCAGAAGAAGAGGAAACACCCAATGGGGGTGTCCTGGACAACTGGTTCCCTACACTTGGGGTCTGGAGAAGGAGCAGAAGTTGGCACAGACACTATGGGGAACGGAGCCGGTGGAGCTGACTCAGGGGACAGCACACTCCGCATGACCTCAAAGGTGTCTCTGCCTCGAGGAAGAGAAAGCTCCGGTTCTGAAGAAATAGGAATCTTCCTCCACACCGAGGGGGACAGCTGGAGCCGAGCTCACCTGCGCCAAAGATCCGAGAGGGAGAACGGGGTCGGACAAGGGTCCGATGCCACTCCCCCCCCCCCTCACAGCCAACGCGGAAGCTCTGGCGACCAGATTCCTCAATCAAAGGAACCATCGAGGTAATTGGAGCTGAGGTCGGAACCGGAGGGGATATGGTGATCAGAGCAGACTGTTCCACTACCCGAACCCCAACGAACTCAGCTCCAAACTCAATGGAGTCGGGAGGAGGAACATCTAGTGAAGTGGACGGAGCAGATACCTGTTGAGGCGGGCTAGACAATAATTTAGCAACCTACTGACTATTCTCTCCACATCATGATCTGACAGCCTTGAGGATCGAGATGAGTGAGAGGATCGGTGGCTATGCTCACTTTGAAGTAATGGAGACAGAGGAGCCGAATGCACCAACTCTAAGGAAGGGGACCTCAGCCTCTTGTGGCTCCGTGACGGCTCAGAAGCATCCGATGAAGTCGACGGGGAGGTTGCCTTGTCAGTGCCAGCCAGAACCGACGTGGAAGGTAAATCCTGCACAGGAGTCGGCTCCGAGGGTGGAGCCGACGGCTTAGTGGATTTTTGGGATTTCACTGGCTGTGAACACTTTGCCGGTGAATCCTGGTGTTTTAAAAGACCCCTAAGAATCAGTTTGTTCTTGCTTTCCTGCAGGACTCTTGGACTAAAAGCATGGCAAATAGAACAAGAGTCCTGCAGGTGAACGGCGTCTAAACAATAGATGCGGTGCCCATCTATCAGAATCATTTTCTGACAGCATGCGTCAACACTTCTTGAATCCAGAAACCTTAGTTTCCTTGGACATGACTATACCAAGAAAAAGGCCAGACAATACAGACAAAAAAACAGTACTAAACTAGACAAACAACACACCAGTACTATCTATAAGTAGAATGAAAAGTAAGATTTTTTTTTTACTAAGGGAAAAAGATGGAGAGCCTCTAAGTTAAACGGCTAACCTTGGGAGGGGGGAGGGGCGGGGAGAACTCTCTAACTTAAACGAGTTCTCTAAAAAGGGATATACAAGAAAAAAAAATAACTACAACACATAAAACTAACTGTAAATAGAAAGGATACTAGTAAAATTTAAATTTTAGAAGAAAGTTTACACAAAAAGTTAAATATACAAGCCTGAGCCAGAAAAACAACACCCTCGTAGCTGAAGCGGCAAACGAGATCTGGGTAGCTATCGCTAGGCATTATGGGATAAGGGGTAGCCTCGAGCCAGTAAACAGCTCTCAAGCTATTGAAGATGGCCAATCCCAACCAGCAAGAATGAAGGCGAGATAGACAACTTAACATAACAGTATTCCTAACTACGGGCCACAGTTTTATCAGCACAGAGAATGGAGAGCATGGAAGTGTGGATGAGTTGGAGAACAAGTGCGTAGACAGAAATTATAATTACTGTAAAGATTATTTTAAAAAATGATAGCAAAGGAAAATTATCTTCCTAGAATAGACAAGACAGTTCTTCACAGAAGAATCAATAGTGCTCCTGTCAACATGAGAGTGACATAAAATTGCACAGCTTATTCAGTGTAATCTGACGGTAGCTTCAGAAGCGGGAGGGGAGTATCCTTGCCCATACAAGTTATTTTGTTAAGGGATTAATCAAACATAGCTCGATTAAACACAACCTATTTAAGACCTTCATTGGAATATAATAATTCATTCTGTATTTATTCTAAATGCCAGTTTCAAAAACTGGTATCACCTCAGAGGCACTTTACAAAATACATTCCAGGATTAATGGAATTTAGTTATCAAGTTCGATGCTAATGTATATTCCACCTATCCATTCAAATCCAATCACACAAATGTCTAAGAATACTAACTTTTGCATACATTTAAGCCATATTACTCAAAGAAGCAAATATATGACTCAATCCGCTCTGAGAATAAGAAACACACTGCATCTCACTGTATGGCACTCGAAAACTTGTCACAGTTTAAGACCGTTGGATGGGAATTCACAGAGTAAGTATACTTGTATATATATAACTTATGAACTTAAATTTGATCACTGTGCATGAAAAAGGACAGATGATCCTCACAAATGGAAAAGTACTTAAAGACGGAGACACTGGAAAATTGGGTGTGTTAATAGGTACATAAAGGCATTTCCAAAAAGTGTAACAAATGTTACATAATTGGTTTTGCTATGATTAATCAAGAAAACTTAAGTGAGCACCAGGTTTCACTATCAAAGTAAAGTGAAGAAATGCTTACAAGATGAAGACAAGCCAGACTTTAGAATGTCAACATCTTTAACATGAAGGGTAAGATGGGAGTGTTGGAGAGGAAATCATTGATGAAGATGGAAAAAGTTATCCTAACAGAATCCTACAGTGAATAGTACCAAGGTTGGTCATAACAGTTAAATATTCAGACCTGATCACCAGACACATGGCAATCCTAAAGCAAAAAGGAAGTCATCCAGTCATAGGCACTTTCAAAAGAATCAACCCTGAGGGACCTGCAAACACCTGTTGGAGATCAGCATACGTGTTACATACAGGCAAGACAAGGTAGTACTGATGACATAGGAAGGACTGTGGTTATCATCAGGACTCTGGCAGCCTGATACCCTAAAAGTTGTTTATCTTTTTGCAGCACATTATCATATGAATAGAAGGTTTTCCCAACTCCAGAGCTTTAAAACCTTAATAAGGTAAGGTACTTGAGAAAAAAAACTGAAGTGTAAAGCAAGCAGGTTTATGGTGAGTGAGGAGTCTACATGCCTTATTACACAGCCTCCTATACATTTCCTTTTGCGGAAGCAGTGGGACTTATGAGCTTAGGCCTGCTTTCCTGAGGACACTTGGGCACACTATATGGAATTGACTGAAGTAGTAGTAGTAGGTGCTGCCTTGCGTACTTGAGGCTGGGATATTTTACAGCATGTTCTAGAAGGTTTTGGCTGGGTCATTTCTGAACATGTTCTAGAAGGTTTTGGCAATTTCCTATTTACAGCCACAGCATAAATCTTGGGCCTAGTGGTGTACTTTGACTGCTGTGCAGGTATAATGCTTACAGATAGTATACCGATTCAAGAAAATCCCCTCTATATTACTTTAAATATCAATTGGTAGTGGCAGTGAACATTCTGTATGCAGAACACAAGCATTCTGGGCATAGTCGGAGTGATACAATGCTGAGCCATGTTGGTAGAGAATGGAGGACTAGGACTTGAAGATTACTCTGTGGTTGGAAGAGACTGCTACAGTACACCCTAAAGATTTATAGATGATGTACTTATGTTGATACTCTGAAGTTAGTATAGAGAAGGCAGCTATTGATGGCTATTACTAGTGCTGGTCTCAATACAGCTTCACACAGCCAGGAAATAATCACCATTCGATCATTCTCTCACCAAAAGCAAAAGAGCAGCACTAATCCTAAAATGGTTTCAGACAAGCGAGTCAAAGACACTCTGATGATCATCAGTCTTGCCCCAGATGTTGCAGGGGGGGGTCTACAGGTTCGTTGTAGCCTTCTCCTGAAAGATAATCTGGCTAACACACTAGCAGCTTGGCACATGAGCAAGACAAGCTGCACAACAATTCAGAATTAAAAATAAGTGGCAAATCACTTACACTGGCCAGTCACAATCAGGAATCAATGATCCTCTTTGCTCCTTCTCTCACCATGAGCAAAAAGGCAAGACTAATTCCAAACTAGCTCTTAAGCAGCAGTTATCAGGCTTTCTAGTGATCAACAGTCTCTAGGAAATCTTGGAAATAATGTGAATCTGTTTATTATCTCACCAGGAACAAAAGAAAATAACTAATTCCTAAGATGTTGAATATAACTTCTCCTGTAATTGGTAGCCTTGTCCCAGATGTTTTTTTTTATTTTGAACACAAGACAGAAAAAAAGTGGGTAACCTATTCTAGATACTGCAGCACTATACATGTAGGTAGGTGAGAAAGAAAGGGCAACTCTAGCTTTAGCAGTCAAGGGGAGGACTTTCCTAGGTTGATCTTCCACTGCTCTCTAATATGTACTGACGAGATAAGACTAGGAGGAACTTCTAAGCCAAGTTTACAATAACATACGTCTCCTCTTGGCCATATAGCACTGGCATACTTCCTGGCCATATTGCACTGGCATACTTCCTGACTAAACTCTAAGATCTAAAAAAATCAATGAAATACAATTCTTATAGGGGACTTTAAACACCCAAACACGTACTATGAAAAACTACTTGATGCCAAATAAATATTTTAAAATATTAAACTGTGCAAATCAAAATAATTTGGAAAAATACAGTGCAAGATCCAGCTGGGAATAGCAGTATCATATACATCAATTCTGTGAAACCTAGAATCTTAAAATCATCAAAACATCCTCTAAGAGTAATATGAGCCTCAGTCATCACTAATCATCATTCCTAGACTTTGTGAATGGCACTACAATGCAATATACAACACACTTATGAAGACAATACTGTGATACTATCTTTAGTGACCTAAATACTCCAGTACTATCAAGCTTCTGTATTAACATCTACAATCTTGAATATACACTGATATGACAAAACTATATAGGTAAATTCAACAAAAATAGGTAGAATTATAAAATATGCATGATGTATAACACAATATTAACTACCTCACCAACTGTCCCTTATACTTTTAATAGTAGTACAGAAATTACTTTTCTTATCAAATCTTCTGAATTGTTGTAAAGGTGGAGAGTAATAACTGGCTATTCTTAATTAGTTCAAAAAATTGAAATGGGAAAAATAAGAAATGTAACATATCAATAAACAATGCAGTGAACTCTCAGCCACAACATACAGGGACTGTGGGTGCAAAAGAAATTTGTGCAAATGATGCACCAAGCAAAAATATACCAGTGCTATATGGACAAGGGGAGACATCCACTTTATAACTCTAGACATAGAAACAATAACAGGCAAGCAATTGTGGGCAACACAAGATAACTAACCATATAAAACTAGAAACAAACTTAAAAATTTTCTGACATAACTTTCAAGCACCTAATGGAGGTCAAATCTCAAATTCAGCAGGGTCATACATGATAACCTTTATGGAAATGTACTTTTACACATTTATTCATAATGACTAGCCTTAAAGGTAGCCATACTAGTACTTTCCTTGACCTGTAGAGGTAATTTATTCCACAGGGTGGGAATACGATGAGTTAGGAACTTATCCTCACCAGTAAACTTGGTTTATTTGCTGGTATAGATTAACTCATTACATCCAAGTGATGCCTCCAGGTGCATCTGCAGTTACCTCCTACTGCTCCTCTAGGCGTCAAATATTACTTGTTCATACTTGCATTAATAATTCCAAAACCATGCTTCATACAAGGTATCAGAATATTTTATCTTGAAGCATACATGATGGCAAACACAATTATATTGATATTTGACCTCTGTCAATGAGTATTTGTTATAATTGTAAAGTGATAACTTCATTTTTAAAGGCACAGGCCACACCCACTAGGAGTTAAAGGTACACACTCAAAAGAGCTGTACTGGAGGGAATGAGTTAAGGTCCCTAGTGAAAGTTTTCTACAGCCACTGGTTTTGTGAAGAAATAGGAGGTCAAATAAGATCCTATGGCTCAAAAAGCAAGATACAGGTCACCTCATAGTGGCTGGTACCCTACTGAGTACAAGGAGAGTCATGTTACTCTCTTCTGACAGTCGAAGGACTTACGGCCTTTAATTTCCTTGGTTAGAAATTTTACATGGTCTTCCCAGCTGAGTAATGTGTGTGGATTTGTACATAGTAAAGAGAGCAGTGTATTTGATAAGGGGTTTCATATGGGAAAAGTCAAGTTGTATGATGATTTTTTTTTTTAATCTTGAGGACATTCCTTTGAAATTAACTGTCAGATGGAAAATATTCTTGACTAAGGTAGAAACTAGGTCATCACTGCCAAGGTCTCTTATGACCGTAACTGCCTGAAAAGGAGTACCATTTATAACATACGAGTTGGCAACAGCATTCCTGCAGAACGCTACTATGCTGCACTTTTTTTTTTTTTTGCATTTAGCTTCAAACCATTTTCAGTACGCTAGGTATCTGTATATTCCAGCTGGAGCTGCTTAGAATTAATGACTGGGCTGATGACCATGCCCAGCTTGCAGTAACAATCAAACTTAAGTCAACCATACCTCTACGGTTTTGGCTTGGATACCTGCAAAATAAATGCCAGACAGAGTTTGGCACTAACCCTCATGGTATCCATGACCATCCGGAACAGGGTGATATAGGCAGTGGTCTTAAGAAAACAATTAAAAAAATACTGCCAGATTAAAAAATAAAAGTTCCTGCTCTAAGCTTTTTAAAAGATTTCCTGCTGTGAGTGCCAGTCTCAATTCCACTGGCTCAAAGCATCAGCCAATAACAGACACCGGAGTTAAGAAAGTTAGAAAACCTGCAGGAACTGGCATATCATTTAAACACAGCCTTGGGAATGGAGATGGACCTTCTTTTTTTGCTCAAATGTGTTTTACCTAGTATGTTAATATAAACTTCTTGCGCTCAGATGTGTTGTGGAGAACATGTGTAAATTGTATCTTATTTATTTTTTTATTTTTTTTTTCATGTAGTTTGTGTGTACCTACATGGTTATAAAGTGTTGTACTTCACAGTAAGAGATGTTATATTGCTCAATACACTGTTGACTATTGTAGCGCACTGATTTTTGTAATCTTCTCTCAGTGCTACTGTTCCCAAATTGTGTATTTTTACAGTTTGTCTGTCTTTGCTCCTCGACTCCTGTAACCTTTCTTAGAGAGTCCTGTCCTATACTGTGTGCCTATCCCTTACTTCCTGCCGCTTCTTAGCGGCAGCCACAAAATAGACCAGTGGAGGCGCCTGGTAATTCTGTAACAGCACTTATAAGGCGTTTAACGCTGTTCACCGTGTCGCTAAAGATGATTGGCTATGGTTGAAACTATAGCTGGCGTCCTTGCAGATACCTTCTCTAAATTAGTTATTAAGCCTATGCTCCTCCCTATGGCCGGCTTCTTAAAGGAACTAGGAGATTTCCAACCTCTTTCTGGAAACTTTACTCCCAAGAGCATTCCTCTTAATTTAATTTCTTCCAAACCCCTCAACTTCCCGCGCCTTTACAATTATACCCATAAGGTATTTCTATGGTTGCTGTACACACTACTCTAGTCACCTTAACAGCTATAACTACATTATCGCACAGTTGCTTGTAGCCTGAGATCTGTATGTTGGTTCCTAAACGCTATTGCGACTGGGAATCATAGTATCCTCCTAAGCTTATACCATTGTCAAGGTATAGGACTTCTGCAGAAGTAATTATCTATTTGTTTAAAGAAGCTGTCCCAGCCCTAGAGACTTTAAGGCTTTACCCCCTTGGCAGTGCTTTACCTGGTATGTATAATTCATAGCCTGCCCCCCCTTCCTGGCCTTTTCCCCATTATATTACATCCTACAGTCTTGCTCATTCCTACACTCTTAGTTAGATTATACTCTCTGTAAATCTACTGTAGTGGTCTCCCTGTGAACCGTTATAGAATACTTGCTAGCTATTAACCTGCTCTCTTTCAAGTGCTTATTGTAACCTCAGTATTCTAATTAAACCTTTACCTTACAGCTCGTCCACTGGACTATTTCCTAGCCCTCTCCGGTTGCGACCACCTGCCCAGCAGACTACCCTCCTTTTGAAGCTCCTCAAGCTAAAGTGGAATACCAGTTCCTTCACGGAACCCTATACAGCACCTTCTCTAAGAACTGCTGCATGTATGTACTTCCTATTGCTCCTGTCTACTTAATGAGTTTTATTGAGCCACTTGGGTGGCGGTATATTGTCCTAGGATAGGGCTCTGCCTCGAGTCTGCCAGCAGCGTGCCACAGTCCTATCTTATTTTTCTCCTGCCCACCTTTTTAACCTGTGCCCGTTTTTCTAGTACCCTTACAAACTAGGGTAGTAATTCCTAACCAAGGCCACTAGATGCAGTATAGGACTTTCTTCATTCCCTATTCGGAATTCCCTCACATAGAGAAACATTCTAGCTAGGTTCTTGTAATTATTCCCTCGTAGTGTTATTGTTCCCTCCTGAGGCTTTCTCCTTACCCCTGCTCTCCCAAACCCACTAAAATTAAGGAACATTTTTTCCTACTTAGTTCTTTCATCATACAACTAGTTTAGCCTACATTACCTGATTAGCCCCTCTTGCCCTCCCCACTTTGACCCCCGTATTTCTAGTAATTCTTTATCTCTCCAATACTTTAACTCTGTCTGCACCCTCTTAATTCCATGTAAGTCTCTCTGTTCTACCTATAACATCCTACTAATTCCTTCTCTAGGATAGCTTACCTGATCCTGGGAGTGATCTCAAACAAACTGTCTGATCGTCTTTTTTCTTCTGGCTCTCCTTCTCCTTTGTTCTACCCGCTCCATTCGCCCTGCGGGCTCACTCCGCTCCCCTACCCCCAATTCCCACCCACCCCCAGGGGTCCTACACTTACAGCTCAATAGCCCTACCCCCTACTCCATCCACCTATAACTATACCCTTATAATTAAGGCATTTTTCAACTCCGCCCACTCTAATATTCCTATCTGTTCCTCCTCTAAATAACTCCCTCTTTTAAATCAAATACTCACCATTAACTACCCACCATTATACCTATCTACTCACTGTCTCTTTGTATTCACCTTCACTCACTATGTATAACCCTCACCTTCACTCACTATGTATAACCCACACATTTCTAAAAATAACATCCTACTCTCCTCCTTCCTACTCCTAAACACTCTTCTCACTGCTTACTCCCTTACCTTCTATGAAAACACAAACTTATCTGAATCTCAACTAGCATTAAAACAAACTACTTTACACTCTCACTACATCTCACAACCACACATCAATATAACGTCATCATCTTCCTACCTCATGCCTCATTACCATAGATCAACTCATATCAATTTTTTTCTTAACAAGAAACCTTTTTCAATTTCTTCCAAACTTTCCAAATACCTACATAGTCACCAGCAGCTATTATTCCTATATGGCGACATTCATCCCAATCCAGACCCAAATAATCACCACCCTACCATCCCCATAGTAAACCAAGCTAATTCTATAATTCCTACACCCAACCAGAACTCTCTCCACATAGCCCACCTAAATATTTGCAGCCTAAACAATAAAACAATACAAATGCATGCCCTTCTTGACCCATATTCCTTCGATATCCTTTGTCTAACTGAAACCTGGCTAAAAGCAGATACCAAGGATAATGACATACTACCTCCAGGATATATCATCATTAGACTTGACTGACACACCAAAAAGGGCGGAGGTGTAGCTATACTTTACAAAACTGAACTACTGGTTACCTTACTAGATACAAAACCACCCTTACAAAACAATAGTGAAATCTTAATCACCAAACTACAAATTAATACTTATAAATCCATTTATATCATTTGCTGTTATATACTCCCAGATAACAATATTAATACCATTGAAAACTTACTGTACTGGCTCTCAAACTCCTTCCCTCAGGAAACTATACTTCTAGGTGACTTCGACTGGAATTCTTGCATCTCCCAAAAACCCACCTCTCACATAAACCTCTATGGCTTTATCCAAACCATTACTGTCCCCACTCGAATAAACAAAACCAGCTCTAAACAAAAGTACCCTAGACTGGATTTTAGCAACCCTATGATTTATACTATAGGCACACTACCTGATAATATCACTGACCATTTAACCACTTTTATCACCAGACAAAACAGCCCTCTCTCCAATAATACTCAAGTTAGAACTACCAGGAACAAAATCATTTTCAACCAAACTAACTTCCAGTTAGAACTCAAAGCTTGTAATTGGTCTCCCCTAAAATACTTACCTCTCGATGAAGCAGTCTCATACTTTAACAAATTCCTTCAAATCCTCAACCTCCACACCCATACTAGATTAATTAAAACCAAAGCAAAGCCTGCTCCTTGGCTAACAAGACAAACAAAACAAAAATGTTACATAGAAATAAAACCTGGGCCAAAAATACTAAAAACCCATCAGACCACCAAACCTTTAAACAACTGAGGAATGCAACAAAGAAACTTATATTCCTTGATAAAAAAATTATTATTGGAATTTCCAACATGACCAGAATTTCTGGGGGTTTTGGTGTTGGGTAAGTATCAATAAACTACTACATCCAGGTAACTCTAAAACACCCACTCCTTCTAACCTCACTCAGAACACGCCTTACCAAATTGCTGATACTTTCAACAAATTTTTCTCAGACACTGTCACCTCTCTTGTTTCAACTTTATCTCTACAGTCCACGCAAGCATCTTATTCCCTCAACAAAAATCCCCCCTCTTTCAAACTGCAACCAGTTTCAACAGATCTTATCTTTACTCTTCTTACAAAACTCAAACCATGTACCCCCTCAGCTGACCTTCTCCCAGCTGAATACCTACAAATTGCAGCCAAAGTAATTGCCCTTCCTGTCTCCATATTAATTAATTGAACCATAACTGAAGGCTTTATTCCAACCCTCTGGAAAGTTTCTCATATCATTCCTCTACATAAGGGCGGTAACTCGTTCGAGCTCTCTAACTTCCGTCCCATAGCCTTACTTTCTCCATTAGCTAAAATCTTGGAAAGATGTATACATAGTCAACTACTTGACCATCTTCTCCAAAACAATCTTCTAGCAGACTGCCAACACGGTTTCAGACCCTATCACAGCACTCTTGTCATTCACAGACCATATTAATAAAAATCAGAACAACAACCTGCTGTCCTCAGCGCTATTCTTAGACCTCTCGAAGGCCTTTGATATGGTCAACTATTCCCTCTTACTAAACATCCTCAAATCATTTGCCTTGGACACTCAAGCTATCCAGTGGTTTAATTCCTACTTAGAAAATAGACAAAAAGCAGTTCTTTGGGATAATCACATTTCATCTCTTCTTCCCATCACAATAGGACTGCCACAAGGCTCAATACTAGGACCTCTCCTCTTTTCTATTGTTATTCACAATCTAAATATTTCCCTTCCCTCAATCCATATGTATACAATATGCCGATGACTCAACATTGATATGTTCTCCCCAATCCTCCCCAATTATGCTTCAGACCACTACACAAGTCTTCACAGCAGCGGAAAACTGGTTCTTTCAGCATTGCCTCTTACTGAATCCCAAAAAGACTAAATTATTACTTTTTACACCAAAGAAATCTTTGACCTTTACCTTCGATATAATTTCTAACAATGGCACAATAATATCCCCTGACTCTACTACCAAACGTTTAGGTGTCACAATAGACCATAATCTCAACTTCAATGCCCATATTAACTTAACCATCAAGTCAGTCAACAGAAAACTTGGATCTCTCTACAGACTCAAACCCTTCCTTACTACCTCAGCCAGAAGGACTATAGCACAAACGCACCTACTCTCTAATCTTCTTTATGCCTCACCTATTTTTACAAACTAATCAAAATCTAATTTCAATAAACTAGCAATATCATATAATAATATTACAAGATTTGCCACAGGAGCCTCTTTTCGAACCCATCATTACTCAAATCTTAAACAACTAGGCTGGCTAGAAGTACAAAATCAATTACGACTACAGCAACATACCATCACCCACAAAATCTTCTATCAACCTTCTAATACCACAATACTTAGTACCCTTATTTCTCCTTATAAAAATCTATCTTCCTTGCACTCCGCCACAAAGCTACTAGCAGCACCCTATAAATTCAACAACAAAGCTGGGGACTGTTTGTTCTCCAACTGTACTGGACCTATCTGGAACAAGCTTCCAAGTGAACTCCCTGCTATTACTTCTTTACCCACTTTCAAGAAGCACCTAAAAACTTTGCTTAACTCTCAATAGCTCTGTCCTTGTACAAACCCTGACTAAACTTGTATTCCCTCTACCTTTTTTCACCCCCCCAAACCTTTTCTATGTTCTTTTAGTATTTTTGTTTGTACCTTCAAGAGGCAGCTAAAAACTGTGCTTAATCCCCAACATCTCTGTCCTGTACAAACCCTGACTAAACTTTCTATTCCCTCAACCTCTTTTCACCCTTAACAAAAAAAAATGTCTTGCATTTTTATTTCAAGTATTGCAAAGTATTTTTCTTGGTAATGCTTATGAACCAGGTTTTTTTGTAACACCTTCCTTTTGTATAATATTTCTGATTTGAATGTATAACAACTCTTGATTATATAAACCCATCTTTTTGTGGAGCTTTTCTCCCCAGGCCTCTACTGAAAATGGACATATATCCAGCTAGACTAGCCCAGTCAGCAAATGTAAAATAAAAAATAAAAATGGTAGCATTGCGAATGCAAACTAGTTCAGCGCAAAGAGGAGCTGAGAAAGATTCAGAAACTGGGGATGAATTTCCCTTGGCTTGCATTCAACTCTTGTCTGCATGAACAGGTAGTTTTTTATGATGAGTTGCATTTCCATCCTTAGGTACAGGTGGCAAAAACCTTAATCCAACTGCCAGACCTCTATTAATTTTTGCAGTTTTCTTTGGTAAATCAGTCAGGACTACAGATCAGATCATTACGGTCATTAGAGTTTCACAATTTTTGTGCTTCACAAAATGCATGATTTTTGGTGCCAAACCCATTGTTCTGTTAACGTTTTAAGTGATTTAGAGTAGTCTGTTCTTATCCATCTCCAGTTTTGTAGATCTTTGACTGTCTTGTTTATGCCCTGTCCCTGAGCAAGTCACTTAACCCATACAGTGCTTTAGGGTAACTGGAAATTTGGGCTAGGCTCCTCAATTGTTCTCTGGAATGCAAGCTTAGTAACTACCGATGAACCAGAAAAGTTATGGTATAAAGAAGGAAACTGACTGTAGCAAATAGGAGTATCATCACATGAACCACGTTCTTTCGATGTGATTTGCTTACTAAATGTCCACAAGTGTTTGTGCAGTAAAATGTGAAATAAAGTTTCATAAACTCTGTAATCACCAACACCTTATATCAGTAAGAAATTATATTTTAACCAAATGTATAACATGCACCTACAATGTCCTGTTATAGAGTATCTTTTAATGTAAATACTTTTGTTATTTTTCTGTATATGATTACCATTTACTGCATTGTGACTATTTTCATAAATAACTGTCTCTTATCTACCCTTCTGGAGCTTTCATCCTCGGGTCTCTGTTGAAAATGGGCATTCTGCCCAGCCAGACTAACCCAGTCAACAAGTGTCAAATTTGAAAAACTCCGCATAGTAGCTACAAGGTATTGGGCATTGGGTAACTAACTCTTCATTCTATCTAACTCCAGTGCACTACTTTCAGCCACCTAATATTTCTTATATTGTCTCTTCCCTTACAAAACAGTTTCCACAGTTACCTTCACCCACAGGAGGTCCCCTCAATTGCAACCTGAAGCAGTTTTAGGCAAGCATCAACCTAAACATTTGAATTAATGTTTCAAAATTAAATGTATGTACCATTGAAAGAATCAATTATTTATCAATTATTTTTACTAATATTGGCAACAAACACTCCACATAGCTAATGTGGACATATCCTCAAACTTTTAATCTGCTGTAAAGGTAGTGCACACTTGCAGGGATAACTGGCTCAACCCCCCACCTCACAGTGCAGACTTTGTTCCAAGCTATACCACTAGGTGGCAGCATTACTTCTAAATCAATCACCAGTTGCTTTTTGGTCTCACTGAGCATTTTTAAAATAAATCAAACTCACAGGTTGCGACTGTTGCTCCTTACTGGAAGCAACTTGAAAAGTATATCTGAATGGGGAAACCAATTGGAGCAAAACCTACACATTTGCTAATAACAACCAAACCCAGGGACACAGAAGTTATTTACAAACAGTAAAAGTGCTGCAAACTACTATACCTGAAGTAACCTGGCTGATGGATTTTCCTGGGCTAGTTCCATCTGGTTTTGTGCAGCCCACTTAGTTTGCCCTCGCTATCGCTCAGGCTCACTTCGCTCCTCTACCCTGCCCCCATTCCCGCCCACCCCTGACTTAATTTTCTTTATAGTTAGCCGCACCTCCTTCACCCACTTCACTAGCCAATTATACAACACAACACACCTCTTTAAATCTCCACCCCCTTAGTACTTACACTCGTACACCATTCCTATAGCCTTTCATCACCCCCTGAACAATCTCATCTATCTCACACTACTCTAATTACTAATATGCCTACTATTCTTAACATACTATTTCTCCTTCTCCTTTCAACTACATTACTCTCTCAGTTCTCACATGCTATCAAAGCACTACTGTTATACACACCAAATCACTCACACTCACCATCTCCAAACCACAACACATCTACCTTTACTCACATTTTCCCCTCCCTATCCAACTTCACTATTATTGCCACACACAGATTCAAATACTTCCTTACACTAAACAGCATGTCGACCACAAAAACATATCCATATACATACATGCACCTATTCTCCCCAATAATCAATTTCATATTATCCAACCTGTTACTATAAGGAGACGTCCACCCCAACCCAGGACCAAACAATTCTCCACAAAATACTTACAATACCACTACCACCTCTGTGCTCTCTTCCACCTCTCCACCATACATTACTAATACTATTCCCCAAAAAAGACTCGCACTCGTCTATAATTATTCAAAGTATAGTTAAAAAAAACAACACACCTCATGCTTGGATCACTCAACATAACCCAAACATACTTGCCTTGTGTAAAACCTGGTTAAAACCAAGTATTTCTAATTCTGAAATTCTTCCCCCTAGCTACAATATCCTCAGGCCTGACAGACTTTCAAAAAAGAGGAGGGGGGGTCACAATCATGTAGTCTAACTGCCTGTCTGTCTCCCCTATCTCTTTTTCCATCTCTGACTTTCTCCCAGCTGAGATAATTTTCACGGACTTTAAACTTAGCCACCATAAAAAACTTGCCATTGCATCAATTTATATCCCTCCTAGAAATTATGTCCCCATTTTAGAACACTTTCTATCCTGGATATCTAAAACTACCCCTTATGAAACCATCATACTAGGAGATGTCAATATTGACTGGCTGCAGATAAAGAATCACCTTCTACCTCTCTCAACCTGTATGAATTCACACAGCTCACCCTCCCCCTACCCACCTTCATACATTTTCCTCTACTGGTTCACTTACTGACTGGATACTAGTACCTCACCCCCCCCCAACATTACCATAATCCAACCACTCTACCAGACATTAGGTGACCACCTACCTTTACTAGTTCACAGAAACTCTGAACACCTGTATAAAGCTCAACAATATAAGGTGACCCATGATCTATCTAGCTATTCTCCTGACTCACTAAATCACCTCCTCTCTACTATAAAACTGGCCCTCTCTCTCTAATCTCACTCTCGATGAAGTGAGTCCTACACTTCAACAACATCTTACTATCCATCCTCAACTCCCTTGCCCTCACTAGGAAAACATGCATCAAATTCAGATATGCCCCATGGCTAACTAAAACTATCCTTACACTCTAAGACCAGAGATAAAGCTTGGAAAACTTGGAAAGGCAGTAATACTTCTTCCAACCTTATCTCTTACAGGGAACTTAGAAACAAAGCTAAGAAACAAATCAATCTTGATAAAAAGAACTATTACCAATCCTCACCTAATCCCTACTGTAATTCAAAAATATTCTGGAACTTTATCAATAAACTTCTCTCACCTGGTACTCCTACCCCACCTACACCTTACTCTGACAAAACTCCTCTGGAAATAGCAACCCTCCTTAACAAGTTATTCATTGAAACCAGTGAAAACTTAACTGTAACTAACTTCTCCACCTCTTTTTAAAGCATCTACATCTTCATCCACCTCTGATTCACCTCTCTCACCCTCATTCTCACTATCAACTGTTCCCACCTCTTATATCAAGTTGCTCTTAACTAAACTAAAACCTGGTTCACCCTCAGCTAACCTTCCTCCATTATTCCTTAAACATGCAGCTACAACTCTAGCTTACCCCATATCTATCCTGATTAATAGCTCCATAAAAGAAGGCAAAGTCCCTGAAATTTGGAAGAATTTTTTTGTAGTGCATCTTCATAAAGGAGGAAACTCCACTGAGCCAACCAATTTCAGATCAATTGCCATACTGTCTCCTCTCCAAAATACTGGAAATTGTATCCATAAGCAAGTACTTAATCATCTGCTACAAGAAAACCTACTCACACCAACTCAACACGGCTTCCGCCCCACACATAGCATAGTTACTGCTCTTGTATCCTTTACTAATAACATGGCTCAAGTCAGGGATAATTGCAAAATAGCATCAGCCCTTTTTCAGGACCTGTCGAAAGCATTCAATACCATATCTCATACCATACTTCACCATAAACTCTCCAACCTAGGCTTCTCAAACTACACCACCTCCTGCTTCTGTGAGTACCTCACTAATAGACACCAGGCTGTTAGATGGAACTCTTCCTACTCCCCCTTTCTAGCAGTTAGGACAGGGGTCCCACAAGGATCAATATTGGGCCCTCTCATCTTCAATGTATTTACCAATGACCTTTTCTCATCCTGCCCCCAATCCAATCTTATTCATTATGCTGAGGACTCTACCATCAACTCTGCTAACAACATAGAAAACCTTCAATCCCTTACACAAAACTCACTCCACTCAGTTGAAAACTGGCTACAATCCAACCAACTCCTGCTAAATGCGAGCAAAACTAAGCTACTACTTTTCCTAGCTAAAAATCTGCAACATGTAAAACAGAACTTTTACATAACATCCCTTAATGGAACTAAAATTTCTGTTGACACCCAAACAAAACTCCTTGGAGCAATAATTGAACTTAAATTCAACCATCACATTCATAGCTCAATAAAAAAAAAAAAAAAACACCAAAACTAGGTCTGCTTTACCGTCACAAAACCTTTCTTCCCTGTGCATCCAGGCCATCCCTTGCCCAATCTACCATCCCTACTCTATGCTTCACCTACTCTTAACCATATACAGAGTAACCTAATATCCAAACTAGAAACCACATATAACAAAGTAGCCAAATTTGCTGCAAATCAACTTTACAAATCCCATCACTGTCTCTCATTAAAGTCTTTACACTGGCCTGAATTTTCCAACTTACTGCCTCAATCCCAACTCCTTATAGCCCACAATATACTAAACAATCCTAAATCCTGCCCATTCCTTGCAAATTCTCTGACACTTTATACTCAACCCGCACTAAACTACTAATCGATACTTTCTTAAAGTTAATAAGCCAAACAAAACTTTTGGGAAAATACTCTATTGTCACTCCATTGCAAAAAACTGGAACACACTCCCTTTAGCTCTTAGACTACTTAAAGACAAAAAAAAAATGCCTTCAAGAAACAGCTTAAAACTTTTTTTCCTATCAAATTGGATATGTTCATGCTCTAAACTAATACCAAAGAAACATTCAGGGATAACCTAACTTAACTGTATCACTTCTAGCTCTCTCTCTCTTACTACCTACCTACACATTTTTTTCCATCATATTCCATACTAGTTAGCTCATGTTACACTCAATCCCCAAAATCCCTTATTACTGTTCTTTAATTTATTTATTAACTTCCAAAGTTCACACAGCTTTATCTGTATATTTACTTACTTCATGCCTAGTACCTTGGTTCAGTAATGTATTGACCTTAGTCTTACCATATTTCTGCTTAGTTTCTTGCCATACTACATGAAAATTTCCATATATATACTGTATTGTATTTCCATCTGTTCTGTATATTCCTTTATTACATTACGTAATTACTTCAGAAGTATGTATACTTAAAATGTGATCTGTGTTTACCTTTGTTCTTACTATTGGTTTACTCAAAACTTTTTTTTGGGGGGAGCTTTTCTCCTCGGGTCTCTGCTGAAAAACGGCTTTTAAGAACCCAGACAGACTAACCCGGTTAATAAATGTAAAAATAAAATACATAAATAAATAAACAAAATAAAAGAAAAGAAGAAAAAAGCATGCACAGTGACAGCTTTAAACCGTGTTTATGGTGAATGGGGAGAGACAGCCAAGTAATGGGACACTGGAATGGTGGGGAAGGGGGACCCTGGTCCACTACCCTGCCTAGGACTACATTTTACTATGATTGGTACCCACCTAATTACAATTACACACTCAGAGGGTAACAGCAACTTTCATAACTTCAGATCTGTTGGATAACCAATTAGCAATCCAGTCCACAACATAGGGAGTTGCAATAAGTTTTGTCTAATTTTTCAACAACATGGGAAATAATGTTAAAAGCCTTGGTTAGAAATGCACAGAGTGACTGTTCTAATATCCTTTTTCAAAGAGGTTTACTAGGTTCAGGACACATGAATTGCTCTTCACAAAACAAAATTGAGTAGGGTCTAGATCACTTAAATTTCTTGTGGTTTGCATTACAAGTTCTGCCATGATATGCTCCATGGCTTTGCACATAACAGTGGTGAGGCTGATGGGCCTATGATTTTTAGATTTGAACAAGGGCTGCTGTTGAGTAGGGGAGTCACACTTGCTGTTTTCCAGGCATCAGGCACAAACCCTGGGGATAGGCCGAGAATGAACAGTTTAAATAGTGGCTCAGATACAGCACAGATGAGAATGCAATCTGGTAGTTGCCTGGTCAAATACAGTATTATTGTTTTTTTAGCCCACTAAAAAGTCCAAGACTCGTTCCAAAGTGATTATAAGGGAACCCACATTTTCAGGAGTAGACGGGCCAATAACATGGGTAGGTGAGGTAAAGTTTGCATTAAATTTATTTGATAATGTAAAGGGTCACAATGTGCGATATTATGGATGAACTCAGTTCATTGCTGGACATTATTCCTTAATTTCTTAGCATAACTGATATCAAAGCAAACTACAAACTTTATATCTGTAGTGACTAAGCTCGTACCATGCTTTACATTTTATACTAGTACTCTAAATTTCTTACTAGTATGTTTGAGTGTGATCTTGAGGTAGGAGGATTAGAATTTCTTGCAACTTTTCATTATTTTCCTTATTTTGTCACACATTTTTATTAATATGGAGTTCCATCAAACAATTTTATCTTTATTGAATTATCACTTATTACACAGGCAATCATCCATCTATATAAAATGAAAAACCATACTGACATATTCTCAGTTACAAACATTATACATTGCATATAATCTTCTGTACAATCACTCATTACAAAGCTCACTCAATTCCTGCCGTCCCTTAACATTCCTCTTACAAAACATTATTCTGCATGTGTTGTTTCCTGACAATTCCCATTTTTTTCTATGTAATTTGCTCCTACCCTTTTCTAAAGATCCCACTTCAAGCTCTTTTATATCTATTACTGTATTCTCTACTTCAAATACGGTTGGTTTAGATTGCAAATTCCTTTATGTAGTAATTGCTTTTTGGCAGCCAGCAAAAATAAACTTGGCAAGGCCTTATTATAAGCAATTCAGACTGAGAATCCCTGCTTAAAAAAATAATTTGTTTAGTTACGCCAATTTGCTCACCCAGTACTTCTGTCAAGTAGTCTGTAGGGAATTTTTAAAGCCTGCCAATTAATTGCACTCAAAAATGTTTGTAACTACTCCCCCCCCCACCCCCAATCATACCTCCAACGTTTGCCATCTACCCTAGGAAAAATTCTTTGGGGGCTGCTTGGGGGTATAAAAATACCTATGCAAACAATTCCAAGCAAAAATCCTAAATGTTCTAGACTTTGTTGCATATATGGCAGTCATGCATATGTCCTCCCATTATATCCTTGTGAATTACATATCCAATTTCCCTTCCCAATCTTTAACCTCCTCCGACTCCTACAGCTATCATGCAATATTCTGTAAGCCCTACTAATTAATGCTTTTTTAGCAGCAGTTTCTGTTCTAGATTCAACTAAGAACTCTTATCAGTACTTATCTTTCACTTCCTATTTTCCTATCCCTTTCCCTATACTCAGATATCAATAATAAGGAAGGCAGTCTCTAGTCTGCAGACCAAATGTCCCTAATTATTTTATCCCAATAATGTGGCTCCTTTGCCAGTTTTCTATAGTAAAGTCCTGCCCACACTTGCCAATTCTCTGTACCCCTAATTACAATCATCCCTATCATGAGCTTCTCGTTTCTCCATCCCCAAGTTGACTTAATTCTTAGAATATGTTCCACTACTTTATGAATACAGT
This sequence comes from Protopterus annectens, assembly GCF_019279795.1. NCBI lineage: Eukaryota > Metazoa > Chordata > Ceratodontiformes > Protopteridae > Protopterus > Protopterus annectens. The sequence continues at coordinate 583,533,180 of NC_056751.1, read as the reverse complement.
ATTCTCTATGGCTATTGTTGCCTTCCGCGGTGGTGCAGCGGTAGCATTGTTGCCTCACAGCAAGAGGTTCTCCCGTTTGATTCTCGGCTTGGGTTGGGAGTGCCTTCTGCGTTCGAAAGACATGCACTGAATGGGCGTGCCTTCGTTGAAGGTTGGGCGTCAGGCTGGCAACTCGACACCATAAAAAACAACTGCCAATCATTAGTGGACCGGATTTCCGCTGTGGCGACCCCTAACCGGGAAAAGCCGAAAGAGGTTGGCCTAATGGTTAAGGTGTTTGCTTTACAAACAGAAAGTGCAGGGTTTGAATCTCACAAGGGATAATTGGCTAGGCTTAAAATGGCTCGCAAGGGCAGTTAGCTTAGTATGAATCTATGAACTATGAACATACAACATTCTCTATGGCTACTGTTACTGTCGTTACAGATCTGCATCCAAAAATTGCACACTCCTTACTTCTTGAGCTTCCCCCCATTTCATCATCATTCCTTTCCACTCTGAATTACAGTTTTCTAGTTGTGCTACGTATAAAAGAGCCTTAACTGTGTAGCTCTAAAATATACGTTCAAATCAAGTAGTCCCAGACCACCTTGTTCAACTGGAAGGATCAACTTATCCTACTTGACTCTTGCCCTATTCCCCTCCCAGATAAAATCTTTCAACTCTTTATCAATTGCTATTCACAACTTTTCCTCTGGTTGACAAAAATATGCCTGGACCACTCTATAAAACTAAAAGGGACTAAAAACATTTTCATCGCTTGTATCTTGCTATCCATAAACATGGAGCATCCAGTTTCTCATTTTTTGTAGTATCATTTGTTTAGTCCCTTCCCATACATATTCAGCTACCATAAAAGAATCCTTTTTAACCCATACTCCTAAATACTTCATTTTATCTTGTCCCTATTAATATGATGGGTATTGCTGAACCAATCTGTGTGTGGATACATACAGTGCAATGAAAAAGTATTTGCCCCTTCATGATTTCTTATTTCTTTGCATGTTTGTCACACTTAAATATTTCAGATCATCAAACAAATTTAAATGTTAGATTAAGATAACCCAAGTAAATCACAAAATGCAGTTTTTAAGTGATGATTTTACTTAAGGAAAAAAAAACTATCCAAACCTACATGGTCCTGTGTGAAAAAGTAATTACCCCCTCCCGTTAAATCATGAAGTAACTGTGGTTAAACACATTTTTGGGAACGCCGAGTTCAATTTCACTAGCACGCCCAGGCCTGATTACTGCCAGACCTGCTGAATCAAGAGATCACTTAAATAGAACCGTTCAGATAAAGTGAAGTAGGCCAAAAGATCCCAAAAAGGAAGATATGCCGCGATCTAAAGAAATTCCGGAACAGATGAGAAACAAAGTAAATGACATCTTTCAGTCTGGAAAAAGTTACAAAGCCATTTCTAAAGCTTTGGGACTCCAGTGAACCATGGTGACAGCCATTATCCACAAATGGAGAAAACATGGAACAGTGGTGAACCTTCCCAGGAGTGGCCAGCCTACAAAAATTACCCCAAGAGTGCAGCGATGACTCATCCAAGAGGTCACAAAAGAACCCAGAACAACATCTAGAGATCTGCAGGCCTCACTTGCCTCAGTTAAGGTCAGTGTTCATGACTCAACCATAAGAAAGAGACTGGGCAAAAATGGCATGCATGGCAGAGTTCCAAGGCAAAAAACACTGCTGACCAAAAAGAAAATAAAGGCTAGTCTCAGTTTTGCCAAAAGACATCTTAATGATCCCCAAGACTTTGGGGAAAATATTCTGTGGACTGACTCAACAGAAGTTAAAATTTTTAGGAAGTGTACGTCCCATTACATCTGGCGTAAAAGTAACACAGCATTTCAGAAAAAGAGCATCATGCCAACAGTCAGACATGGTGGAGGTATTGTGATGGTCTGGGGCTGCTTTTGGACCTGGACGACTTGCTGTGATTGATGGAACCATGAACTCTGCTATCTAGCAAAATATCCTGAAGAAAAATGTCCGGCCATCAGTTCGTGAACTCAAGCTGAAGCGCACTTGGGTTATGCATCAGGACAATGATCCAAAACACACCAGCAAGTCCACCTCTGAATGGCTTAAATAAAAAAAAAAAAAAAAAAAAAAAAAGAACATTTTTGAGTGGCCTAGTCAAAGTCCAGACTTGAATCCAATTGAGATGCTGTGGCATGACCTTAAAAAGGCAGTTCATGCTCAGAAACCCTCCAATATGGCCAAATTAAAACAATTCTGCAAAGAAGAGTAGGCCAAAATTTCTCAACAGCAATGTGAAAGACTCATTGACAGTTAATCGCAAATGCTTGATTGCAGTTGCTGCTAAGGGTGGCACAACCAGTTATTAGGTTTAGGGGGCAATTACTTTTTCACATAGGGCCATATAGGTTTGGATATTTTTTTCCCCTTAATAAATAAAATCATCACTTAAAAACTGCATTTTGTGTTTACTTTGGTTATCTTTATCTACATTTTATATTTGTTTGATGAATAAGAAATCAGGAAGGGAGCAAATACTTTTCCACTGCACTACAGTTTACAGCTATAGACTTTGTTTTACCTTAATTAATTTTAAATCTCAAAAAGACTTGAAACAGTCTCAGACTGTTCTGGTTTTATCAGACACAAAATAATATCATCTGCAAATAAAGCCAACTTTTCTTGATTACAATACCAATTATATCCTTGAATGTCTGAGTCCCTTACATTCTTTGCCAATGGTTCTACATATTATAGAAATACAGGGAAAAGGCGACACTCCTGCCTGGTTCATCTTGTCAGATAGAATAGAGAGGAACACCCCACTTCAATGTTCACCTCTGATCTACATTGTATTATCCTTAGTAACCTTATTAATGTGTCAGGGAATGCAAATGCTTCCATTGTCCAACTCATAAAATCCACGTTTACTCGGTCAAATGCTTTTTCTGCATCAAGACCCACAAACAGCAGTGGTATTTTCTTAATTCTGCTTCGTTCTGTATCATCACTGTTCTGTTACTACTGTCAAATGTTTTCTTCCCCTCCACAAAAACACACGGATCCATATCTATCAATTTTGGCAACACCTTTGCCATTCTTTTAGGCAATATAGACACTTTATAATCATGGTATAGAATTGAAATGGGCCTATATAAAGCTGAATCTGATGGGTCTTTACCATTTTTAGGTATTACAGCCACCACAGCTTTCTTCCAGAATGTTGGTGCTCCCCCTTTTAAAATGCGGTTAAAACAAAACCTTCCAGATCTTTATCACTTTCTTTCTTCCTAGCTTCCAAATTTCCACAGGAATAACATCTAATCTTAGTGACATTCTTGTAGATTGCTTATACAGCACCATTTTTATCTAATCTCCTCTTATCCTGTTAATTTAGCCTCTACCTCTAATCTTGACATATTTAATTCTTCCATACCCAATTTCCATTTTGTGCTTTCTCATAATTTGCACATTTTTATCTGCTTTTTATAACGTCTGAAATATCTCTACAGAATCACTGGCTATTTTCCTTGTTATAGGCTCCCTAAGCTTGGCAGCAGCCCCTTATACTTTATGTTGCCCGAGTTGTTGTATTAACAGTTTTTGTGCTCTGGAGTTTAATAAGAGATTAACAGCAATCTTTCTAAATCCATGCATATATCCAGGTAGTCTCTTATTTTCTCTTAAGCACTTTGCAATTGCAACTCTTTTTGCTCTGTGAGATTCCCTTATTCTGCAATACTTTAACCTTTGTCAGTCCCTCTGTTACTTTTTAACAGTATAGGTTCATAGATTAGTACTAGGCTAACTGCCCTTGTGGGCCATTTTAAACCTAGCCAATTACCTCAGGTAAGAATCAAGCCCTGCACCTTGTATCTGTAAAGTAAACACCTTAACCATTATGCCAACCTCCCACCCCTTTTATTTGTACCCTACTTTTAAACTCCACTTTCATTTTCTCTCACTTTCTACCTATATATTCTGAAGGAATTTATGTATTCCTTGACTCACAAATCATTTCCACTACCCATTCCATTAATTCCTCTAACATATAGGTGTGCAGGCACCACCATCTCATGTTTACCACATTACGCTGCATTTTTATCTTTGCTGTTAGTGGTGAGTGATCTGAAATCGTTATGGACGTGTATCAATTCAAATAAATGCACATGTTCCTGTGAAATATATTTTCTTTCTAGCCTAGCCCAGTTGTTGTACCTTGAAGAATAATAAGTTAGAGTTCCTACTACTGAATTTACGTCACCCATACTAAATATTTACATACATTTCTTCAAAAACCTACCCTTGTTTGTTATATTATTTCCCTTTTAGGCCCCCAGATAAATCCTCACTGCTGCAAATCAAACTCCAGTCCCACCTATAAGTAATATTACCTGCTAAAAGAGAATAATTTCTCCCATAATTTTCTGAAGATCCATATTAGCAATTTTAGGTGGAGTATAAATACCTGCCAGCATAAATCTCCCCCCTTGCTACCACACACCTACCATCATCTTTTTTTAAATCGTGTATCACTACAGGAGATGCTAGAGCAATTAATATAAATACTCCCCCTTTTCCTTTGTTACAGATATTCCACTGAATAACCATCTTGAAATCCTTTCAATATCAAATTCACATGTTCAATTATTTCCAAATGTGGTCTTCTGTAGCAAGGCTATTTGCACTCTGAATTTCTTAACACAGTTTACTATGTTTTTTTGTATATACCTGTAAGGCTATTCACATTCCAAGATAACATGTTAAGTGTTACCATTATGATAAAAAGTTACTGTTCCACCTGTTATGTAAAACAGCTTTTTAAAATGTCTTATTTTCATCTTTTGCGTTACATGCATGCACTAATGTTTGGGAGGTTGATCTTTTATACAGTCACTTTCTGTCATGTCAAATCATACAGACTATTTTAATGAAAACCCTCAAACAAAAAACACCCCCAGAATTCCCCTATAACCTATTATCTTAATACAAACAAACAAAACTATGTACATCTTCAAATATTGAAGTTTAACCCTCCTAATAGGAACAACTGCCCCAGACTGACAACTACACTTGCAGGCTTTAACTGACCTATAATTAAGGTTATACATGGTTTAGCCTGTGCTTCTACTTACACCAAGTGGTGTCCGTTTTTCCTCTTATCTTTATTCCTCTCCCAAATGTATAAAACAACTTGAATGCTTTCAGAAATCATTAACTTTAAAAGTACTGACATCTTTTTGGCTTGACTCCACAGAAACATGTTGTTGGTCTTTTAGCTTTTCCCGGTTAGGGGTCGCCACAGTGGAACTCCGGTCCGCTAATGATTGGCAGTTTTTTTTTATGGTGTTAAGTTGCCAGCCCAACGCCCAACCTTCAACGAAGGCACGCCCATTCAACAAATGTCTTTCAAATGCCCACTCAACCGCGGGGAGGACATGCAGACTCCACACAGAAGGCACTCCCAACCCAAGTGGAGAATCGAATGGGAGAACCTCTTGCTGTGAGGTAATAACACTACCGCTGCACCACCACGGAAGGTACTCCACAGAAACATAAGAACTAGATAAACAGTTACATTCAGCTACAGGCTTCTCATGTTACACTGTGAACATTTATTTGCTAGAGGAAAACTTTACACATTCAGTCTTCTCTTGTTTACTTGCTTTCACTTAAAACTTGCTGTTCGATCAGGCCAAGGGCCTTAATCCAGTTATCCCCCTATACAAAACAAAAATATATCAAGATCTGTATACTTTTATACCCCATCTCCCACCTCAACAATGCAAAAATTACAGCCCATTATCTTAAACATGCTTTTGTCCAGGCTTTCTTCTCTTTTTAGATTGCAATGCCTGTATTTCTTAAAGAAAAGAAGGAATAATAAAAGACACCCGTTTACTTTAGTGTCATTCTAACACAGAACAATAAATGAAAATGCTTCAGTATGTAACATGTAGTTTATGCCATGAAATGTTTCATAAAATATTAACGAAAAATGTTTTTTTACTTACATTTACATCTCCCCCACCTTTCCTTTCTTTTAATGTTGTTCCAAATATTGACGACATGAAGTAGGTCAAATGCTTTGGCATCCCTAAAAGTTTAACAAAGTCAAAAAGACCAATATTTCTAGTTTTTGTTGTTCAGCCATATTTCAGAAATGTGACTGATGCTTTGTAATCCCACATTTATTCATTAATTTCTGAGTGGCTGGCTTTCTTCCTTTTGATCTCCATTTCCCAACTCCAGTCTCTGGATAATTTCCAACATAATCCCAGTTCATCTAGTCAACTGCTGTGCTTTTCTCTGTCTCTGAAGCATTTTCCTTTGGAACACTGGAAAAGTTTCACTGGCAAAGTCTCTTATAGGTTCATAGGTTGGTACTAGGCTATCGGCCCTAAGGCCTATGCAAGCCTAGCCATAACAATTCCCTGGAAATTTCTTTGCACAATATTTACTTCTCTGGGCCCCTATCTAGCAGAGTGACTGACATGATCCCTGGGGTGAATTTCCTATCTCTCATCCAATCATCAAGGTTCCTTTTGAAGAGGGCCAATGAGGCACTCTGCTTGACACGTATGGGCAGTCTATTCCAGAGTATGGGGAGTCTCTGGGTCAGGAACCTATCCCTCTAGCATGTTTTGTTCATTGTGATAAGGTTTAGATCCCTGGAGTGTGTGGCTCTGAGGGATTGGGATTTCTTTAAGTGGAGCATGTCCAACAGCTCAGGGTTTGACATGGCCTTGTATGTTAAGCAGAGATAGCCTCTGAGTAGACAATATGCCACAGATTATAGCTGGAGTTTTTTTTTAGACGGTCAGCATATGGCATCTGCTTTAGGCCTGTGATTCTTTTAGGGAGGTATTTCTGTGGCCTTTCCAGCTGTTGCAGATGTCTTGTGAGGTACATACCAAATAGGACATTATACTTTATAATGGGTCTAATGAGGGACGAGTACAGTGGGACAATGACCTCCTTTTTTCTGGATGAAAAGCCCTTAGTGATGAGGTGTGCCACGTAGAAGGATTTCCTGACTGTTGTGGCGATGTGGTTATCGAAAGTGAGACCACTGTCCACTTGTGTCCCTAAGTCTCTCATCACAATTTCGATGTTTAGTGTCCTGCCACCTATGTGGTAGTTCATGGGTACATGTTTTTTTCCAAAGGGGATAACTATACATTTCTTGGCATTAAGCTTGAGCCCATGGCTCTGACACCAGACATCTGTTTCTGTAAGGCCCTTTTGTAGAATATCCACATCATTTGGGGATTCAATAATGGCTCCCAGTTTGCAGTCATCTGCAAACTTTGTTAGCCAGAGTCCTTTAGTGTTGGCCTGTACTTCAAAGAAGTAGATGCCAAACAAGAGTGGTCCCAGGACTGAACCCTGAGGTACTCCACTTGTCACTTGTCTGGAGCTGGATTTGGAGTCTTTATGAGTTTTATTATCAGAAGAATAAGAAGCAGAGTCCGGGTTGATTGCTCACTTTTGCAAATGTTTCTATTTCTTCATTAGCCTGTTCCGCATTAAAAAATAAAAAAAATTAAAAAAAAAAAAGACAGTCTCCAGGAAAAAATATATTCTGAAGATAGTTGGATACAGCAACTTGAATCTCACACCTGCCTCCTGACATTCCCTTATTACTGGAATAAATTTGTTTTTCTTCTGCCTGTACACTGAGTAATCCGTTTTCATCAAACACTCAAGTTTCCAACTTTTAGTACTTCACCCTTCTGCCACAGTTTTGTCAGAATTAATCATTTCTGCTGGAAAGACTGCATCTTTACTAATACAAGTCTTTGCTGCTTTCTCATAACCAGGTCTGGAGCATACACACAATGTGCATTTTCAATTAACAACTCCTGCTGTGGAATACCAGTCCAGACGCTTATTTGTACTCCATAAAATTAATACAGTCTGTTCCCATCAGTTTCTCTGGTACAGCAGAAAATCTCAGGTGTTCATGTGGTCTGTTCTCTAATTCCACCATTTTACTGAAATGCCTCTTCTTTAGTAGTCTCATGCTCAGCCAGCCTTTTTTTCATTTCAACATCTGATTGGTGCAGTTTTATCAGTTCAACTGAATATTTGTTCATAGGTAGGTACTAGGCTATTGGCCCTAGGGCCTATATAAGCCAGCCAAAAAGGTACCCTGGCTTTCGCCACCCAAGAAAATTATTTTCCTGTGCCCCTGTCGAGCAGAGCCACAGAAGTGATCCCCGGGACGAATTTCCTATTTCCCATCCAATCATCACAATTTTTCTTGAAGAGTGCTAATGGGGGGCTCTGTTGGACATAGATAGGTAGTCTGTTCCAGAGTATGGAAAGTCCCTGGGACAGGAATCTATCCCTCCAGCATGTTCCGTTTATTGTGGTGACAAGATTTAGGTCCCTACAGTCTGTAGTTCGGAGAGATTGGGATTTCTTTAAGTGGAGCATGTCCAACAGCTCTGGGTTTGACGTAGCTTTGTATGTCAGGCAGAGATCGCTTCTGAGTAGGCAATATGTGACAGAGTAAAGCTTTAGTTTTTTGAGATGGTCTGCTATCTGTTTGAGGCCAGTAATCCTCTTTGTGAGGTATTTCTGTGGCCTCTCCAGTTGTTGTAGATGTCTTGTGAGGTACATACCAAAAGGGGCACTATACTCTATAATGGGTCTAATGAATGATGAGTAGAGGGGAACAATTACCTCTTTTTTCTGGATGAGAATCCTTTTGTGATGAGGTGAGTCATGTAGAAGGATTTCCCAAACACTGTGGCAATGTGATTATCAAAGGAGAGACTACTGTCCACCTGTCTCCCAAGGTCTCTTATCACACTTTCGGTGTTAAGTAGACTACCACTTATGTGGTAGTTCATGGGTACAGAGTTTTTACCAAAGGGGGTGACAATGCACTTTTTGGCATTGAGCTTCAGGGCATGGCTTTGACACCAGGTATCTGTCTCAGTGAGCCTCTTTTGTAGGATGTCCACATCGTTAGGAGTTTTGATTATGCTCCTAGTTTGCAGTCATCTGCAAACTTTGTTAGCCAAAAACCTTCTGTGTTTGGTATATACTTCTCTGAAGTACAGGCTAACAGGAGAGGACCCAGAACTGAACCCTGTGGTACTCCACTTGTCACTGGTCTGAAGTTAGATTTGGAGTCTACTATTTTCACAGTGTGGGTTCTGTCAGTGAGCCAGCTGGCAACCCATCTTGTGACATATGGATTTATACCTAGTTTAGTGAGTTTATCCATAATTCCAGAGTGAGGGATGGTATTGAAAGCCTTGGCGAGAACTAGACAGGCTGTGTGAACCACCTTACCCTCATCTGTGGCTTTGGTGATTGCTTCACAGAAGTCTATCAAGTTTAGGAGACATGAGCTTCCTTTTACAAACCTGATGATCCAGAGTTTGGAAATTACCAATGTCTTTGTTTATGAGTTCCATGATACGTTCCATGGCCTTGTACACCAGGCTCATCAGGCTAATGGGGAGGTAGTTCCCAGGGTCCATCATGGCTCCCCCTTTGTGGTGTGGGATAACCGTCGCAGTGCGCCATTCAGTGGGCACAAAGCCTGAGGTGAGGCTATAATTGAACATGGTACTTAGGTGGGGTACCAGTGCGTCCTGTAGTTCATGTAGAAAGCAGCCTGGGATATTGTCCAGTCCCATGGATGCTGTGTTCTTGGCTTTGGAGAGTGTTTTTTTTTTTTTTTTTACCTGTGCAGCCGTGATTACAGGAACTTTGCATCCTTCCAGTATAGAGATGGGTCCTCAAGGGGGTGAGAGGGGGGTAAAGTTAGCACTGAACCAATATGCCAGGATGTTGGCAATATCAGTAGGTTGTGTATATTTAGTGCCATTGTGCTGTAACTCAGAGCAGATCCGAGTGTTGCCATTGAGATTCTTGACATACCTATAGAATGCTTTGTGGTTGCCTTTAGAGTCGCTGGCAATTTTGTTTTCGTAATTAGCTTTGGAGGATTTTATGAGGGATCTCAGCTTCTTACAGAGGCTGACCAGGGAGCTCCTCCAGTCATGGGATTTTACTCTTTTTTGCAACACTTTCTTTCTTCTGTTGTAGAGTTTGTTTATGGCAGAGGACCACCAGATTGGCTTCCTTTTTTTGGAGGATAGCATCTTGGTTCTGTTACGGATAGCACAATCCATGCACTTGTGCAAGTGCTTATAAAGTGCATTTGTGTAGGATTCAGCAGTCGTACCTCTATTGTCCGTCTGCATGGGTGTCATGAAGTTTGCCACTTCTGTCTTAAGAAGTGTGAAACTGGCTTTGGAGAAGTTTAAGGTGGTTTCCCTAATAGGTTCATAGGTTCGTACTAGGCTATCTGCCCCAAGGCATTTATAAGCCTAGCCAGAGTGTATGTGGCTTATACCACCCCTTAGGATGAGAATACTACGCCCTTTTAGGGTTTAGTTTACTATGCCTCTGTCTAGTAGTGACACAGAGATGACCCCCGGGGTAAACCTACGATCTCCCATCCACTCGTCGAGATTTCTCTTGAATAGAGTCAGTGAGGGGCTCTGCCTAACATGGACTGGGATTCTGTTCCAGAGTGTAGGGAGCCTCTGGGTTATGAATCTGTCCCTTCAGCACATCATATTTATTTCTGTGTTGAGGTTTAAGTCACTTGTTCTCGTGGCTCTGATGGATTTGGATTTTCTGAGGTGGAGCATGTCCATTAATTCAGGATTGGACATGGCCTTGTACGTCAGGCACAGATCACCTCTGAGTAGGCGGTATGCAACTGAATAGAGCTGGAGTTTTTTCAGTCGGGCAGCATATGACATATGTTTAAGACCCTTTATCCTCTTGGTGAGGAACTTTTGGGGTCTTTCCAACTGCTGCAGGTGTCGGGTGAGATACATCCCAAATGGGGCATTGTACTCAATCATTGGCCTGATAAGAGAAGAGTACAGGGGCACAATGACCTCTCTTGATCTAGATGTGAAACCCTTCAGGATAAGGTGGGCAATATAGAAGGTCTTCCTAACCACTTTGGCAATGTGAGTGTCAAATGAGAGGTTACTGTCAACCTGGGACCCTAGGTCCCTGATTACCTCTTCCGTACTTAATGGATTACCGCCTATGTGGTAATTTGTCGGTACCTTGTTTTTCCCAAAGGGTATGACTATACATTTTTTGGCGTTCAGCTTAAGGCCATGGCTCTGGCACCAATTATCCGTTTCTATGAGGCCTCTCTGAAGGATGTTTGTGTCCGCTGGAGTATCAATTATGGCGCCCAGTTTGCAGTCATCTGCGAACTTTGTCAGCCACAATCCTCCTGTGTTTGCCTGTACTTCGGAAAAATAAATGCCGAACAAGAGGGGTCCCAGGACTGAGCCCTGTGGGACACCGCTTGTGTCTGGCTTAGAGTCTGACATAGCTCCAGCAACTCTGACCCTGTGGGTTCTGTCCTTGAGCCAGTTTGCAACCCATCTTGTGACATATGGGTTTACATTTAAGCTGGTGAGTTTGTCTATGATGCCCGAGTGGGGTATTGTGTCAAAGGCTTTTGCAAGGTCAAGGTAGGCTGTGTGAACTGCCTTACCCTCATCAATGGCCTTAGTGACTGTTTCAAAAAGTCGACCAAGTTCAAAAGGCAGGATCTGCCCTTGACAAAGCCAAATTGAGTAGGATCCAATGTCTGTAGGTCCCCAATGTCTTTATTTATGAGTTCCATAATGATCCTCTCCATAGCTTTGCAGACCAGGCTCGTCAAGCTTATGGGGCGGTAATTTCCAGGGTCCGTAGAGGCACCGCCTTTGTGAAGTGGGACCACTGTTGCCGTACGCCACTCTTTCGGTACGTATCCTGTAGTAAGGCTAAGATTAAACAGCAGCCTTATGTGTGGGTTTAGTTCCTCTTGGAGTTCATGTAGCACACAGCCCGGGACACCATCCGGTCCCATTGATGCTGTGTTTTTAGCTTTAGAGAAGGCGGCTCTCACCTGGGCATCTGAGATGTTAGGGAGGCTACACTCTGCTGGGATAGTTATTTCTCCTTTTGGAGAGAAATTTGCACTGAACCTGTCTGCCAGAATGTTGGCAATGTCAGTGGGTTCAGTGTATTTTGTGTCATTTTGGACTAACTCTGAGCATATCTGGGAGTTTCCACCCAGGCCTTGTGATTGTCTTTTGTGTCTTTGCGATTTTTCTCTCAAAGTTGGCCTTGGATGACTTTATGAGTGATCGTAGTTTTTTGCTAGTACTGATCAGACACGCCTTCCCTTTTAGGGATTTTGCTCCGTCATGTAGTAGCTTCCTCCTCCTGTTGTAAAGTTTGTTTATGGCTGGGGTCAACCAGACCAGGCGCCTGCCTTTGGGGGAATGGGTCTTGGTTTTATTTGGGATTGCATGATCCATGCATTCCTGAAGGTGCCCATAGAAGGCATTTGCAAAGGATTCAGCAGTGTCGGTTGTGGTTTCCACTGGCCCAGGGGCCTTGAAGGATACCACTTCAGTCTTAAGAAGTGTGAAGTTTGCTTTTGAGAAGTTCTTCACTGTGGTCTTTTGTGCAGGGGTGGGGCGGGATGTGGATTTCCAGTGAGATTAATTTATGGTCTGATCTTACCAAAGAGGGATATACTTCCGGTGTGGAGCATTTTGTCCCCATGTTTGTGATGATCAGGTCTAGTATATCGTCTCCTCTTGTGGGAATGGTGACTAGTTGTTCCATTGCATTTGAGTTTATGAATTTTAGGAACCTTTGGGCTAGGGTGTTGGGGCTTGAGTAATGTTCCCAGTCTATGTTTGGGTAGTTGAAGTCTCCCAAAATGATGGTATTTGGAGAGACATTCATACTCTCCAGTGTCTTCAGGAAGGCTGTGTGGGGTTCCTGGGTTTGAGAGGGTGGTCTGTAGCATGCTACAAACTGTAAAGCAGTTTTGCCTATGGTTAGTTGCACCTGGATAGTCTCCGATGCTTCGTGCGTTGCCACTAACCTGGAGGTGTGGGTATCTTTGATGAAAATGGATACTCCCCCTCCTTTTGTGGTTCGGTCCAAGTTTTGGGGCCGGAAAGCATGATATGAGGTAAAACCTGATAGTGCTGGGGTGCTCTCAGGAGCCTTGAACCAGGTTTCAGTCACTGCACAGACATCGATGTTCTCCATACTGAGGAGGGCTTCGAGGGCGTGCATCTTGAGGTTTAGACTTCTGGCATTGAGCAGCATTACCCTTAGTTTTTTTCCACTTGTGTTTTCTAGGGAGGTAGGTTTGTCATTTGAGCCTTGCCTAAAAAAGGCACTATGGGGGTGGAAAGAGCCTTGGCCAATATCCGGAAGCCCAGGGGTGACAGGTGCAAGCCATCCCCTGCGAAGCAGCGTGGCTTGTCAAGCATGTCATCCCAAGCAGACAGACACTGGATCCCCTTAGAATGACACCAGTAATTAAGCCAATTGTTAAAACTGATCATTTTGTCTTTGTACTGTGGCATCATTCTTGGTGAGGGTAAGATGCCTTTGTACTGTGGCATCATTCTTGGTGAGGGTAAGATGCTGCTCAGGGTCAGGGTCAGGGTCATACCGGCCTGGGCTACATAATCAGAGAGCTCCTCTAGGTCTCTTTTCATGTAGTCCAGGGAGGTACGTCTCAGGTCGTTCACACTGGCATGTACAATGACCGAGTCATATTTGTACTTGCTGTGGAGTGACCTGAGTGCTTGTGTTATGTGGCAGATTCTAGCTCCCGACAGGCAGCTTACTGTGACCTTTTCCTTGTTCAGTCTGGTGAGCGGGACGTCAGTGTGTCTGACTATGGAGTCACCTATTACAAGTGTGTCTGGCATGTTGTTTGGCCTTAAGGGCTGTGACTGTTTAGCACACTGACTTTGTGAACTATGTGTTGCATGTGCTATGTCTTGAGGTGGTGGTTGCTTGGGTGTCTGCTTTGGAAGATTTTTAATCAGCGCCTCAGAGTATGTTTTTGTGTGTCTATGTGTTTGGTTTGCTATTGTGATAGTTCTATGTGAGACTAGGTTTGTGGTGTGCGTGGTTACCTTCTCCTCCTGACTGGTCTTGCCAGTACTGAATTGAGAGAGCTCAGCCTCCAGTTTGGCTATATAGTTGCATCTCTCGCATATATTTGTATTTGTTGGGAGGAGGAGAGGGTTGTCTGTGTACATGAGGCAATTGTAACATTGCCTCAAGATTCCCAGATTCACCAGCTGAACAGGAGAGGACGCCAGCAACTGACCCTTCGACATGCTAGAAATAGTGAAAAAGATTGCTGTGTAACTGAGTCAGAAAGGACCTATAGGGAGATGTGTACTCAACAGAATTTAGGTGAATGAAGTACTTTCTTTTGTTTAAGAGTGCTTTACCTGTATAAAAATGCTTTAGGAGTAAGTGCTGAGCTTTTCAGATAGAGTATAGGCTGTTTAGATTGCAAGTAGAAACAGTTCTAAGGGAAAAATTGAAGAGCAGACTTGGCGGAGCCAGAAAAAGTTTAACCAAGTTTAACCGGCGCTGCGCTATGCGCATGACCGCTCAAAGCCGTGCAAAGGCGGATTTTAAGCAGTGAACTACAAAAGAGCTAGGAATGGTCCCAAACAACCAATTACTACAGCTTCTTGTGCCGAGGTCACTTCCCCAAGGACAGGTAGGCTGCTCAAGGCTCCCCACTCCCACTGGTGAGCAAAGAAACTTCCTTCTATCCAAGTAAGGTAATGGACAACACAGGAACTACACCACAGCCCAGAATACAGCAATGCCTGTATACTGGTCTAAACTAGTCGAGAAAGGCGGGAAAACTAGGATTATTTTTTTTGTTTTTTTTTGTAGAAATACACAGAAAATGCAGAGACAGTGATAAATTAGTTACACAGGCCAGCACACTTTACTGGGCAGCCTCCACAGTTAAATTAAACAAACAAACAAGCAAACTTTCGATTAAATTCGACTAAATGTAACTAAGTGCAGATTTAAAAATAAATGCAGTAATCAGAAAAAAAAAACAGTTCAGGCTAGTTTAAAGTAAGCAACAGAAGCTATTTCCAGTGAAAAAAAAGCAAATATACTTAAATCCAGAAGGTAGTCGCTTTTTCGAGTTCCTTGCTACTAGGACCACTCTGTAAACCCACGTGGAGCTTGTCTGAATGGGGGGTGGGATGTGGATGTCTAGGGTAATTGTGGTCGGATCTGACCAAAGAGAAATTGACCTCTGGTGTGAAACACCGGTCGACCATAATGACCAGGTCTAGGATATTGCTGGCCCTGGTGGGGGTGTGAATACGTTGATCTAAAGAGCTGGAATTTATGAATTCCAGAAAACGTTGAGCAAAAGAGTTGGTTCATGAGTGGTTTTCCCAGTTAATGGTGAGGTAGTTGAAATCGCCCATTATTAGTGTGTTGGGTTGTACCCTAATATTTTCCAGTGCATCAAGAAATGAGGAGTGGGAATCCTGGGGCATGGTGGGGGGGGTCTGTAGCAAGCTACAATTTGGATTGCGGTCTTGCCCAGAGTTAGTTGCACTTGGATAATCTCAGATGCATTATGCTGTGCAACTAGCCTGGAGGTGTGGATACCCTTAATGAATATGGGCACGCCTCTGCCTTTAGTGCTTCGGTCCGGGTTAGGTGGCCAAAAGGTGTGGTGTGAATTACAGCCTGGTAATGCAGGGGTGCTCTCTGGAGCTTTGAACCAGGTCTCCGTCACTGCACAGATGTCGACGTTCTAAGGAGTGACGAGTGAGTGCATTATGAGGTTTAGACTTCTAGCATGAGTAGCATTATCCTCAGATTTTGCTTGCTTGTACCTGTTACGGTGGTGAATTTGTCATTTGAACCTTGCCTAAAAAAGGCACTATAGGGGTGGCAAGAGCCTTAGCCAGTATCCGGAAACCCAAGGGCGACAGGTACAGGCCATCTCTAGCAAAGCATCGTGGTCTGTCGATCATGTCATCCAAGGCAGACAAATGCTGGATCCCCTTAGAATTAGACCAGAAGCTTAGCCAATTGTTGAAGTCAATCATTTTGTCCTTGTACTATGGTATCAATCTGGGTAATGGCAGGATGCTACTGAGGGGCTAGGGTCATACCTGCCTGGGCTACAAGATCGGAGAGCTCCTCCATGTCTCTTTTCATGTAGTCCAGGGAGGTACGTCTCAGGTCATTCACACCAACATGGACAATGACAGAGTCATATCTGTACTTGTTGTGGAGTGACCTGAGTGCATGCGTTATGTGGCAGATCCTGGCACCCGACAGGCAGTTGACAGTGACTTTATCCTTGTTTAGCCTGGTGAGTGGAACATCAGTGTGCCTGACTATAGAGTCACCTATGACTAGAGTGTTGGGTACGTTGTTATGCCTTATGGGCTGTGGTGGAGTGGCACACTGAGATTGTGGGCTGTGTCTCATTTGGATTGTGTTGGGGGGTGGAGTTTGCTTGCGTTTCTGCTTTGTAGGTCCTTGTTTTTATTGAGAGCCTCTGCGAATGTAGGTATGTGTTTTGCGTTTCTGTGTATGTGTTTTGGTGATATAGATTTTGAGGGACTATGTGATGAGTGTGGTGTGGTGCAAGTGTTTACTTTCTCCTCTTGACTGTCTATTCCAGTCTTGGGTCTAGAGAGCTTTGCTTCCAGTTTGGCTATATAAGTGCATCTCTCACAGGTTGTAGTGTTTGGTGGTAGGAGGAGAGGGTTGTCTGTGTACATGAGGCAATTGCTGCATTGCCCCAAGATGCCCAGATTCATCAGTTAGACAGGAGAAAACACCGGGAGCTGACCCTTAGACATGCCTGGATAGGTGCTTATTTATTAAGTACTAAAAACGACTTCCCTCTACACAAGTGAGGAAAGTCGAGTGCTGTAGTAATTTGTAGCTTATTTAGTGCTTACAACAATTTCTGAACAAGTGCTGAACTCAAAGAAACAGATTTGAGTGCTGAATCTAAAAAACTGGCTAGTTTTAAGAAATAAAATTAAACTAGAAGTTCTCTCTCCAACACAGAAAGGTTTGGGGGCTCAGAAGCTTACAAATAGTCCTGGATACAACAAATATGTATGTGGACTAGAGTACTTGCTCACAAATGCTTTCTTTGTACACAGTAGGAGTGCCTGAAATCAGAATACGACCTCACTGCACTCAGTTGACTGAGCAAATGAGATGGGCCCAGGGGGAGTATCCAAATACAGATTTACAAGAGGGGCGTGCAATTTCAAAGCCACCAAGATTAACACCAAAACAAGAACAGGGAGAGGGAGTGGGAACTAAGTGTAGAGACAGAGAGCCACAATGTTCAGTTCAATTAATATTCAATAAGAAAAAAATACAAAATACAGTACTATATGAAAAAAGTGCAGATAAAAGTGTACTTAAATCCACTTATACGTCCAGTTGATTGCAGGCAGATCTTAGCCTGCGAAAGCTCAAGTGTTTAAAGCTTCTTCCAATTTTCCAGCCTTTTGTTATTTGAGTCAACATACAACTTCAGTGTTTTAATAAGAGTCCAAACGAAACAAATAAACCAAAAAACAAAAATGAAAATGTGAAAACCACGGACTGGCTGAATAAATTAGTCGTTTTACTTCAAATTAATAAAATAGTACAAACAAAAAATACGAACATCAAAATCAAATCAAGTAAGTGCTTTCGTTTGGCAGTTGCCAAACTTTTTCAAACTAGTAACAACATCACTTCCTGTTAGCTAAACACACTAATTTGGTGATGTAATACTCACTTTACATAAATCTTAAAGTAACCATACATTCTAATATAATGCATCAAAGTATCAACTTTGGTTGACTTTGAATGTATATTTAATGTTTTTTTGTAAACGAAAAACAAGTGTTATTATTAATATAAATGTTTTCACACAGAGGTAGTTACACTACTCAGCCTACTTTTATAATTTTACTGTCAAATACGTTTAAACGTTTTATAAAAATACTTCAGATTCTAGATGAACATTTTTACTTACACTTTTGAATAACTATCTATGATTTTGAAGGTTGGGCTAATGATTAATACTATTTTGCAACAGTTACAATTTTTAATAGCTACAATGTTTCACATGGTTACCAAAAGTCATTCAGCCGAGGTATAGTACACAATAGGTTCTTGATACATTATATTAGAAATGTATGGTTACTTTAAGATTTATGTAAAGTGAGTATTACATCACCAAATTAGTGTATTTAGCTAACAGGAAGTGATGTTGTTACTAGTTTGAAAAAGTCTGGCAACTGCCAAACGAACGCACTTACTTGATTTGATTTTGATGTTCATATTTTTTGTTTGTACTATTTTATTAATTTGAAGTAAAACGACTCATTTATTCAGCCAGTCCGTGGTTTTCACATATTCAACTTCAGTGTTTTATTTTTTCCTCTATATTACTGGAAATCACATCTTGCACCAAACCTGGAGCTTAAACTCCTTTTTTATTCTCCTTTATTGTTCGCAATAAATTCCATTTTGGGTCCGACCTCGTTCTTCATTCCTTTGATGTTGAGGTTCATCTTGGTTCTTTGGTAATTTGTTTGTTCGTTATGGAGAGCGGTGGTTTATCGGCAGACATTATGGAATTATTGGTGCAGATTAAAGAACAATTAAGGGAGCATTCCGATCAAAGTCAATCCTTAGTTGAGAAGCAAGGCTCTGGGCTTAACTTGCAGGAATTTGGCAACTACTGTAGTTTGGGAGTGCCTCCAACTCAACCTACACCCAATATTAATACACAGACTGGGAGTAATGGTGGTAACAGTGTGAACAATCAAAGTAAAGTAACTAATCATGAGAGACCACCTGGAGCTGAGGGGAAACCAACACGGGTCAGTAGTGATTGTTGGAAAAATAATACCTTCATTTTTAATGCAGAAAAAACCTATAATGTTGGAGAGTAACAAGGCTAACCAGTCTTCGACTGAGCAGCTTAAGCAGTTTGAATTTAAGTTATTCAAACTGCGGAGAACTCAGAAAATAGTTATCTGGCTAGGAATATCGAGCTAGGACTGGTACCAAAAGGTTTGTGTGTGTGGAGGTACCCTAATGGTATTAATGGTGATACGGAAATGATCAATGAATTACACACGCTTTTTAACAAGACTGGTTTGGCCATTATGGACATTATGGTTAAATTTAATAATAAAAAAATCGACATTTATTTATCTGATCTTGAGCGTATCAACGACAATATTACTAAGGATTTACTTTTCGAACAGTATTACACTAATTATACCAACATCATTGACGATGTTGAACGTAGTTGTGGTTCTATGTTCAATAAAAAGACACAAAAAATACAACGTGATATTAGAATTTAAGAATTGGACACTGTTTACCCACAGTCGAAGGGTAACCAACGTAACCATAGTAATAGGTCTTCCACCAATCAAACATCCGATGACGAAGTGGAGATGACGTCAGAGAAACGTAGTGGCGATAAAAACGTGAGGTTTGATGGTGGGAGCCCTTTAGGAGAAGGGATAAGGCGTTCTGAAAGGATATGAAACAAAGAGGTATCCCACGAGGAAAAAGATTTTCATGGGATGGGTGCCCGACCAAAAGCGGGGTACACTGCCAGCAATCACCGGAATGGTCGTTGGAAAACAAGGAGGTGAGGAATGATGTTACTTCAGTTCATGAATCAGCTTACACGGAATTTGGTGTGAATTCTGAGATCAGTAACTTTATTGCCGAAGACTTTGTCGTCCAAAGGACATTAGTCGTAAGCAATGAATGTTTTAATTATCTGAATGATGCAAACTTTAATGTAAAATCCTCTGAAGCATGTAAGGCGATGGAGCAAGATTTTGATAATGCATACATTAATGCGCCGGATTTATTGACTTTAAACAGTAGCCTTACAGAGGTGACTACCAATTCTATTAATGTACATGATGATTTATTAAATGTAAGTGTCTATTCTGTTAAGGGAGTTACTGGTGATGTGGTTGTAAGCGAAGGCATAGAACCACACAACTGATATAGTGTTGTGGAAAGTTTTTCTCCCAGCAGTGTAAGTGTTATTGATTATTCAGAAGTGTTGGTCAGTAAGGATGGGATGGAAGCGATATTTAATGACACACATAATGAACACGTGCGAACAGTCAGTATTGAGAAAAGGGAAGATGAAAATATATATGATGGTTCGTTGTTTTTACAGGAGGGTGCTGAGAATATTACATTAAATGGAATGTCCCTAGAGGGTGACGAATTAGGAAGTAAGTCGCCACAAGGGGAACATAACGGGTTTTTAAGTAACCCTATTATTATGGAAAATGCTACCGGTGACTTTAAGCTATTTAATTATTCCAATTATAGTTTCAATACTGAACATGTTAATTTATTTTCCAAGGGTTTTACCTTTGTTCTGTGTAGAAGGGGCACATTGGCTGATGCCTTAATTGATTTAAAATTATTTGTACGGAAAATGAATTTGAGAGTGTTCTTTGATGGGGTTAGTGTGGTTAACAGACAAGGGTCTATGACAAAACCAAGTATTTTTAATCTTCCCCTCAACCCTGTTTTAGCTACTTTTGAAAAAGTGTGTGAACTTGACATTAGGGATTACTATAAGAAAACTATAAGACAACCATGTCTGAATTTAACAGAGTTCGAGTGCACATTGCTGAATAATTTAAAAAAGGTTGACAATATACGTATAATGAAGCCTGATAAAGGCAATGGGGTTGTCATAGTTGATAACAATGATTACAGTAATATTATGATGACTATGCTTATGAATGACAATTACGTAGAAACCAGTATTAATGAAATCAATATTGCTTTTAAAAAATTGGGCCTCATGTTAGAAGACATGTTGTTTCAAGGGGAATTAAATGAAGTTGAGTATGAATTTATGTGTAACCCATACCCAGTAATTTGTGGAATTTTTGGAATACCCAAGATACATAAAGGGTTGGACAACGTTAAATTCAGACCTATTGTAGATGGCAAGAGGTGTAAAACTTGTTTCATAAGTCAATTTTTAGATCATGATATGAAACAAGGATTAAATGCCTTCCCATACATAACAAAGGACTCTTGGGATTTTTTGGAAAGGGTTAAAAAATTTAAGTGTAATAGTCAATTGAGCTTTCTTACCATAGATGTGTGTAACTTGTTCTCAGTTATTCCCCACGATATTGGTCTCACATGGTTAGAGGAACAACTGCTGATGACAGGTAATTTCGAACAAGATAAGATTAATGTTTTTGTCAAACTTATGGAAGCAGTTTTGAAAAATAATTTTATATTTTTTGAAGGGCACCTATTTAAGCAACACACTGGTGTAGCTATGGGTGCCACTTGTGCCCCAATTTATGCCAATTATATCATGGCATATTGGGAGCAAAATTATGTTTTTACCAGTGAATTCAGACAGTACATCAAATAATACATGCGTTACCTTGACGACATATTTATTATATGGGAAGGTGAGCGAATTGTCTTAGATGCTTTTTTAGAATATATTAATAATTCAGTTTGGTTCCTAAGATTTACCTATGATTTTGATATGAATAATATCACATACTTGGATGTTAGATTAACCTTTGATAAGACATTACAAATGATACAATCTAACATATACAGAAAATCCACTTTTTCAAATTCATACCTCCAATATAGTAGCTGGCATCCAAGGCACCAAAAAAGAGCCATAGTAAAGGGCCAAATGGTGAGAGCTGCCAGGATGGTTAGCGAGGAGGTGGATTTCGTAAATGAATTGAATGTTATGATTACTTTGTTTTTAAACAGAGGATATCCAAAGAAATTATGTTCAGAATTGTTCAAGGAGGTCAAATATAAAAGGGATACTGTTTTTTACATTCCCATTCTTAAAGGTGACGAGTCTAGTATTACATCTGTTAATTTAGGAAATCTAGGAAGACTAGATGAACATCCACTGTATTATATTTTACCTTACAATTTTGATTCTGAATATATAACAAGTATGGTTAACAAGAATTGGGGCATTTTGCAAATGGATAAAAATATAGTAGCAAAAATGGCCTTGGCACCTAAGTTTATATATAGGAAGGATACATCCTTAAAAGAGATTTTTGAAAGATGTTCTCTATCCCCAAGTCAATGTAACAGCAGGGTATTTGGCAATTTTAAATGTGGGAGATGTACCATTTGTGAACATATACTGACATCAGGCAGCATTCTAACTTTTAATCAACATCGTATTTATATCACAGGACACGGATTGTTATACCAAGAATGTTGTCTATTTGGCCAAGTGTCAAGTATGCCCTGCTTTTTATGTGGGAAAAACTAGCCGGTATTTTAGAGAAAGGGTTAGAGAGCATTTATTAGACATAAAACATCTAAAATTAACCAATGCATTAGCCAGGCACATTTCTACTTGTTTAGACCATTCTTTTAAATTTTGTATACTGCAACAAATCAGGTATGATTCACAGGGTAGAACTTTAGAGGTGCACTTAGATTTATGTGAGCTTAGATGGCAACTTAGATTGGATGCACACTGTCATCAAGGGCTAAATGATTGTTGCACAATCAAGCATGTTCTTAAGCTCAAACATATTTTGGGCAAATTTTTTGATGTAGGAATGTAG
The DNA here is from genome assembly GCF_019279795.1 of Protopterus annectens. NCBI lineage: Eukaryota > Metazoa > Chordata > Ceratodontiformes > Protopteridae > Protopterus > Protopterus annectens. The sequence continues at coordinate 583,510,650 of NC_056751.1, read as the reverse complement.
TTCATCATTTTTGGTTTAAGTTATATGTATGTATAAGTAGGTATTTATTGCTAATACTACAAATATTTTTACTTTTTATACATATATTTATATGATTGTGTTTGACTTTTTAACTCATTTTCATTTTTTATTGTTGTTAGATCAGATAATTGATTGGTTAATGACATGGGTGGGGTTGATGTTTAGCCTTATTTAAGTGAACTTCATGGTTAACTTTTTTATTCTGAAGAAGTCCACATAGGATGAAACCTAGGTTAATCGATTCTGTTGAGCTGCTGTTTGTTTTTTATGTTCGTGGTGTTCGCAATAAATTCCATTTTGGGTCCGACCTCGTTCTTCATTCCTTTGGTGTTGAGGTTCATCTTGGTTCTTTGGTAACATCTTGCACCAAACCTGGAGCTTAAACTCCTTTTTATGAAAATCTGCATGATTCTTCCCAGACAGTGATTTTCCAAACTATTTGTGTTTAATTTTATTTCAGGTTTTCTAAATTTCTTCTTTTCTAACATCTTGGCAGTGCACTCACTAGCTAGTAATTGATATTTACCCCAAAAGACAATTCACCAACTCTCTTTTCAGAGTTTCTGTTTTCACACTGGGAGAGAACTGTTTCTCTGTGTGCAGCTATCTTGGAAGCCCATCTCCACCAGTTTATTCCCGAATTTTACAGGTTCATAGTTTCATTGGTAAGTACTAGGCTACCTGCCCTAGGGCATCTATAAGCCTAGCCAGAATGTGTTGGCTTTCGCCACCCCCTTAGATTAGCTCCCTGTGCCTCTGTCCAGCAGAGCCATTAGTTCCCTGTGCCTCTGTCCAGCAGACACACTGCAGTGATCCCCGGGGTAAATTTTCTGTTTCCCATCCACTCGTCAAGGTTTCTCCTGAAGAGTGTTAGTGAGGGGCTCTGCCTAATGTAGACTGGAATCCTGTTCCAAAGCATGGGGAGTGTCTGGGACAGGAATCTATCCCTCCAGCACATCCGATTTATCATTGTGGTGAGGTTTAGATCCCTACAGCGTGTGGCTCTTGGGAATTTGTTTTTTTTTTTAGGTGGAGCATGTCCATCAATTCTGGGTTGGACATGGCCTTGTATGTCAAGCAGAGATCACCTCTGAGTAAGTGGTATGCAACCAAGTACAGCTGGAGTTTCTTCAGGTCGGGCTGCATAGGGCATCTGTATGAGGCCAGTAATCCTCCTGGTGAGGTACTTCTGTGGTCTTTCCAGCTGTTGCAGGCGTCTTGTAAGGTACATCCCAAATAGGGCATTGTACTCTATTATGATGGGTCTGATGAGTAGAGGGCACAATAACCTCTTTTGTTCTAGATGCGAACCCGTTTGTGATTAGGTGGGCCACATAGAAGGATTTTCTAATCACCTTGGCAATATGATTATCAAAGCAGAGATTACTCTCTACTTGGGTCCCTAGATCCCTTATTACATTTTCTGTATTTAGTGGACTACCATGTATGTGGTAGTTCGCGGATACTTCGTTTTTTCCAAAGGGGATGACTATGCACTTTTTGGCATTTAGCTTGAGGCCATGATTTTGACACCAGGTATCCGTCTCAGTGAGACCCTTCTGGAGGATGTCTGTATCATTATATTTAGGGGAAACAGGCACCAACATTTATATGCAACTATTTAGGTACTGTTGGAAGTGACTGCAGATGTCTCTCAATTGGGTCCATTAGAGGTGGATTGTTAGGAAATTTGCATAAGCCTTCTATAAGAAGAAGCAAGTTTGCCCTAGAAAAGTCCTTAAAGACTGTCATTTGATGAAGGATTGGTACTGCTAGGCCTGCCAGATGTGACCGATTTGCGGTCTGATTTGATTAAGTGCCACCAGAAATAATATTCAAAATACACAATTTAGGGAATCAAACAACATACCCAAAATGTCTGCTTCACATAACAAAGAAAACCTGATTGGAGCCATCGTCATGTAAATAAAATGGCAATATGTGGGCACACTTCTGACCTATGCTGACACAGAGGTACCTATTCACAAAAAGGGACGCACACCACAGTGCTGAAGAGTGAAAAATGCAGATTCCTTGACAAGGCTTACTACCTATCTTGATCTTGCTACAGTTTTTAACACTACCCCTTAATGCAGGCTAGCAGCAAACTAAAAGCACCAAATGTCAATATATTTGTAATTCAAAGGGTAAAGCACTGGATAAAAAACAGGATGCAAAACGTCAAGTTTGCTTTGTACTGCAGGCATTACTACATACACTAGTCATTTCATGCATAAGTGAAAAATTGGCTATTCATAACTAAATACAATGATAACTTCAAAGGTGGTACTACAAGAAAATATTCTAAACCTCTACAAGACAGGCTACAAAAATATTTAACAAGAGTAGTAAAACTGGCATCACCTTTAATGCCAGCAAAAACTGTATTAAGAAGCCTAGCAAAAAATGGCAAATTAGGATTACAAAATAAATGGTCAAATTATAAAAAAACACTACCTTCATTAAAGATCTAGGGACAACAGTAATTAATTTAAACTCTGAAGTGGGTGTTTCTACCAAGTTCAGAAAAGCATGTAGCAAGTAGCTCATTGGATTCTAAAGGATTGCCTAATAATTCCTCAGAGATCACTTCTAACACTACACCTCCCCGATCGTCCCCACAACTGAACAAAATGCTGTACTTTACAGCCTTCAAAGAAGACACATGAAAGAACCTGTAAAGGTAAAATTCCTTACTAGAAAAAAAAATCATAGGGTTAGAAAGCCTGAACTACTCAGACTTTACGCCTCATCATTACATTCTGTTTCTTACAGATGCTAAGAGGTTACCTCTGCCTGCTCCATAAAGCAATGCCTGTACCAGTTTTACTTGCAAGTCTACACCTGTAACACATCACTGGTGATCTCACAGTAGATCAGGAAAACAAATACGTAAAAGACATTACACATGGCCTTCCAGGACTACAGAAGGAAGAAGAAATCAGTAACATTTCTTGGCACTTACAAAGAAAGCAAACTACATCAATAGGTTATGACAATCAGGCCAACTGAAGGGCAGAATGTCATAAGCTTGACCACTGGACCTATACAAGTGAGCAACTCTAAGCATATCTTAAATGTATCTACAAATATATAGCACAGATGATTAGGACTAGGTAATAACCTTAGCCATTTTGTTATATGCTCAAGAAATGGAAGAACACACAAACCACAATCACGGATCTGATAGCTCTTAGTAACACATGGAGCTTCCCCACAGCGACTGTACCTTATGCATACTGTTCACCTTCACTATTTGCTTTTTACAGCAGCAGTGTGGAATTAGAAAATGAGTGTTTCCATTTCAGCAGCTATGAAAGGACAATGACAAAAAGTGAAGCAGATCAACCCCTCCCAAAGAATTTCTACCTGTAAAGAGATCCTGGCAGTTCCAAAAACACTTTGTCACTTAAATGTACATATAAAAATAACTTTTGTTACTGCTAAATTTTCCATCTTTGCACATAAAATTAAAGGGTTTCAGCTTTTTGGCTTTTGCAGTGGGTATTTAACAGCTGTTGACTGCCTCTGTATGGGAATGGACTAAAAGTTTAATGTGAGGTTCTAGGCAGGGATCTCTCTACAACAACAGTGTTAAATAGTTCTTACTAACAGCCTTATTATCAGACTTTCTGAGCACAAGGCCAGATCATGTATCACACTTTTTGAGATACATGAAATTACAATGGGCAGTAAATGTAGTTTGTGATAAAATATAAGTTCTAATTTCAATACTCAAAGTTTGACAAGAAAAGGAATAAAAGTGATTTATGAAATCTGCATGTCCTCCCCGCGGTCGAGTGGCCTCCGAAAGACATGCATGAATGGGCGTGCCTTCGCTGAAGGTTGGGCTTCGGGCTGGCAACTCGGCACCATAAAAATCTACTGCCAATCATTAACGGACCGGAGTTCCACTGTGGCGACCCCTTACCGGGAAAAGCCAAAAAGACAAACAACAACAACCTACGGATATTAATTTCATTTCACACATTTTTATGAAAATTGTACATACAAGAACAAGTACATTAACATAATAAACAATTTACATGTTAACATCAATTTTTGGAATAAACAATACTAAAACTCATTAAACAAGTTGTAAAATGATCATGGAAGAGGTTATCCCAAGTCCTGATTTGAATAAATACAGTTTATGTAATACTTACAGCAGTTATCTAAATCCTGATTATACTAAATCTACAAGGGCACAAGGCTTTACGAACAGTTAAGTCTGGTAAAAGGGTATTACTTACAGCTTTCACATTTACTCTTATATTATACAAAATGTTTAATAATATACTATTGACTGTCATCCAACATTTTATGTAGTCAATCCATTATGCATCTTTTGAAATGTAAATGCTATCAGCAGTTTTACATTGAACTACATGATTACTTGATATTCCTTTACTAAAAAAATCCATTTAAAGTGTGACACCATTACTGCCAGATGGCCTGAATCATGGCTGAAAGACAATCGACCTAATTAACTTGCATAGATAATTACACATTTAACAGTATATAACTAAGTAAATAAACAAACTTCTCTTACTAATTACTTTTAATAAAAAAAGTAATTTAACTTCTGTTCTACCACTAGCCTACCTACTTAATTGACCATCAAGGATGTCTAAGTCAGGTTATCACAGCTTCATTGTATTTTGGCTCAGAATCTTGGTACATTGTGCTTGTTAAGATATGGAATAAGAATTGTCCCATGTGAGGGGTTCGGGGGGCATGCCCCTCTGCAAAAAACAGTATTTTCTTTTGCATGTTCCGAGGATTAGCCTAGGAGCATGCACTTGCTGGTGTCTTTTTGTTAATATTAAAGATGTTGTTAAAATACGGAATAAGAACTGTCCCATGTGAGGGGTTCAGGGGGCATGCCCCTCTGCAAAAAACAGTATTTTCTTTTGCATGTTCCGAGGATTAGCCTATGAGCATGCACTTGCTACTGTCTTTTTGTTAATATTAAAGATGTTGATATTTACACAGATCAACTATTAAAAGGAAAATGCCACCTTCTCCAAAAGTTTACCTCAACCACTGGGTGGCATTTCTCCCTACAATATGGTTCCAGTATTGTCTAGGTACCATAAACCTGCTCGTACTTTATAAAACTCTAAATTTCCTTGCCTTGGAATCAAAGGAAGGGAAAGCCCACTCACGTTTTTTAAAGCTCAAGTTCTCTCACATTTTTCAGAGGAATGTCTGCATGACATACCACAGACACAGGGAAATGTGTAGTTTACCCTGTCAGGTACTGCTGGCAATCATACGAGTAATTAGTCCTGCTGATAATCAGAAGCTCAGCAGCTGTCTTTAGACAGGAGAAGAAATTATACTGATTCACTGCTTTCCCCAATGTAGCCATGCCCTTTATAGAAAAACAAAGCAATTAGATCAGTCAGAGGTTCAAAGGCAGCTGTCACCTCTTCTGACATATTTACATAAGCAGCGTCACAGTACTGAAATGGTAAGCTTTAAATGTTGATTGCTTATACTACTTTACATATTAAGATGGCTTAAATGTAGTATCAAAGATTTCTGTGACATTTGCAGAAGTCAGAAAACATTTTCTTCTAAGGTATAAACACATTTACTATTTACATGCCCCCCCACACACACAAAAACAGAACTGCTCAAATCAGGGCTGCTCTGCAGGAAGAGAGACAGATGGCAACCTTATCAACTAGGTGCACTGATACTGTTTATACAAAATCATTTATGCTTTATTGTGAGACCTTTCCAGAGGTGGATGCATATCTGCTGGTGCAGAGATGCATGGGAAGACGCATTCTCCACTTTCTTTGACTCTGTCTTTACACGGGTAGAGGGCATTATCATTTTCTAGTCTCCAAAGGAAAGGTGGCCATTGACAGCAACCATGACATTCAGCAGAATTTATTTTAGCATGGGTGTGACGCGCCTTTTCATTAAAAACTTTAGGAAAAGGAAATCAGAAGTACTTTATGTATAAAAAAAGTCTGTATCAGTCTGTATAACGTGTGTGTGTACGCATATATAACACACGCAAACATGCATTTTTAATATAATTCTCTCTCTACACACAAAAACACATAAGGAGTCAGGTTTGTACAAGAGTGATTTTGCTGTAATTTTACAAACCACTGGACTAGCAGAACAAGAGGAAAAGACAGAAAATACAATGCCACAAGACAACTCTGCCTCAGTAAAAATAGCTATTCAAAGCTACAAAATAGAAAGCTGGTCATATTTTGTTGTAGACTTAACTTATTAAGGAAGAAAAAAAGAATTTTCTACAACATTTAGGAGAAAAAATATTTTCTCACCTGTAGGCTCTACGGCACTGTTTTTCTGGCCCGGCAGAAACCAGTCTGTGTAACAGCTGCAACACCTCAGGTGAATGTGGGGAGGGGTCTGTCAATTCATCTTGGCTTACAAAAGGATACTTTTAACAAAGACCTGCAATTTAGCTACTTTTTTGGTTGCAGCTGTATAACTCCTCTTAATACACTGTAAAACAAGCCCCAAAACACACACAAATAAGGGTCATTCAAGAAATAAAAGAAGCAGTCCTGTTACAGAAGGTATACAATATGACAGCTTGACTCTAATCTTATATGCGAATGGCATGGGAATACACTACTGCTTCCGTATATCTAGCATGACTCAAAGCATACTTGAAATGGATTATCATAAAGAGAAATGGCTGAAGAAAAACAAGATCACATGAACCCCTCATGGAAAGCCATTTGTAGAAAAAACTTTAAAACTGTTTAAGAAGCACTGAGCATAATTCTGAAGTGTTAAAATAGCTCAGAAAGCAAAGAAAGTGAATAAAAAAAGCAGATTTTTTTTTTAGTTCTAAGGTGGAGTTTTTCTTTAATAATAGACCCATCATGCAAACAGATTTTTTTTAATAAAGTAAATTAATGCAAGAATTAGAGATCATTGGCTTTAGATAAGATATCGTTTCCTCATCTGGGCCATTATCTTTCTGTGGTGAATGGGGCTTTTCTGGTTCCTTGAATTTATAAGCTATGCCATGTAAGGTCGCCAAAGGCATACAGGTCACAACACAGAGATCACACTATATATGGTTCAATGTAGAAGGTAAAGGCAATCCAGTCAATTACAGTTTGCAAGAAAAAAAAAACATATGAACTAAAACAACCTCAGACATGTTGAAATAAAAAAAATTAAACCTTCTAGGGAAGAACTGAGAACAAGTACAAGTAGTGCCAGAGGTTATGAGACAGTTGGATAACGGCCAGCAGGACCTCCAACAGCGAAGGTGCTCATTCACAAAAGCAAGCGCAGATGCTTTAGAGCTACACAGCATTAGAATCTGGAATACATTAAGACAAGATGCTAAGAACAAACAACATCTTGGGAATTAGTGAACTAAGAGAGATACAAATATGTCATTTTTATCAGATAATAATCAGATCTTCTACTGCAGACAAGAATCTTGCAGAATAAATGAAACAGCCCTGATATTCAACAAGGGGGTTTCAAAATTGGTTACTGGTTAGATAGAAAAAATAAAACAAAAATGAACTAACTCCCAAGTCAAGTCATTCAATATTACAGTGATAAGTGTATGCTCAACCACAGATGCTGAACAAGAAATCAGTCAGCTAATTTTATAAGGATCTGCAGTACCCACTGGTTAAAATTCCCAAAACATATTAAAATTCACCATGTGACTGGAAAGTTTCAGCTGGTAGCCAAAGAACAAATGGAATAATGAGAAGATGTGATCTTGGTGTATGAAATTAACCAGGACAGAGACTAGCAGAATTCTGTCAAGCTAGTTCACTGTTCTTAGAAAACACTTTTTTGCCAGCCTAAGTGAAGGCTTCACACATGGGTATCACCAGATTATCACTATAGAAATCAGACGGACAATATGTTTTGCCGTTAAAGATGTAGGAGCTCGATACATCAGCAAAAATAAGAAGTGGGTCTGACTGTAGTTCAAACCACCAGCTTCTCACTGCAAAGTTCACAACTGAACTCAGCCAGGATAATTCAGTGGTCACAGCAAACGCAGCTTTTTTTTTTTAAACAGCCTAAAATATAGCTTTGTACATGGATGTCACTAAATGGTCAACACAAAAATTAGACAAGACTATATACTTCGCAGTCAGATGTCTAGCAGCTCTACACAACTGGCAGAAACAAAACAAGGAGTTCAAAGTGACCCAGACCACCAGCTTCTCACTGCGAAGTTTAGAATCAAAAACATAAAAATCCTCCAGGTCAACTAGACACAAACTCAAAAATATTCTATATGATTACATAGCAGACGTGAAGAAAAGCTTTAAGGATAAGACAAGGTGGATGCAGCACCTGTAAGAATTACAGACGTCCAGTAGAAGACAAAAATAAACAAACTATTTACATGTTCCACGAGAAAGAACATAAAGGAGCAGAATGCCTGCCTGTGGAGGCTTTATTCATGTCAGAGGAAAGGAGGAGAATGAAAAGAAAATGGAGACATTCTAAGCCAAACCAAAAGCAGAGTTCCAGAGAACAGCAAAAGGAGGAAATCCGTCATGTTTAACTGAACAGTGAAAAGAACTAGAAGAATGTAAGAGAGTGATAAATACAAGAGTTTCAAGACTGGTGTTAGTAAAGAAAACCTCCATGTAAAACTGGGTATAATAAAATATAAAAGAGGTGAAACCTAGCACAGGATATTACGAAATGGCAGAAACATACAGAAGAACTACACACACGAAGAACCACGGCAAAACTAATACATACAATGACATTTTCTCCAATGCAAAGCCAACATCCAGTCAACGGAAGTTAAACGGTTCTATAAAGTCTTGCCAATAACAAGACTGTAGGAAATGATGGAATTCCTGCAGAATTATTTGAGATTTTGCAAAATTATATTGCTGCAGTGTTAGAATTTGCCAGCATATCTGAAAAACACAAAGTAGCCCTTGGAAAGAGAAAAAAAATCGTATTCCAATCCTAAAAAGGTGCCATGCTAAAGACTGCTCAAATTATTGAAGAAATGCATTTCTTTCTTAAGTCATTAACTTAATGCAGAAGCTTCTGAAAACTAGACTCGAAACATATATAAACCAAGAACTGCCAAATATACACACAGGTTTTAAAGAGAGTCAGAGACACCAAATACAAGAGAAAGCAAGGGAGTTCCAAAAAATAAAAGCATTTAGACCTGCTTTACTTATTATTATACAATGACTGGCCACTGTTACTGAAAAAAGTGCACTTCAATTGGACAGTGTACTAGTTGAAAATCGAGCATATACCAATAGAAAAAATTTGGCAGCTAAAGTACCATTGAGTAGCCAGACTTTTCTATTGATATAGGCTATGGAGGGCAGACCAAATACAAGGAAAATGAGGTACGTTCTGCAAAACAAAAGCAGCAGAAATGTACCTGATTTTCTTTGTATTTCTGCAGTCTCTCACCAGAGAGTCATATCCAAATTTTTGGAGAATTTTTTTTAATGAGGCAAAAATGCGGACAAAAAAAAAATAATAACGGGGATTCTTTTTTCTCCATTTCTTCTGCTGAACAGCACTATTATACTGTACAAGCATAGGAACAAAATTCCCATACACATACTCGGTGCATCAGAAAAGGAGGAAGAATAGAAACAATGCAGAGGAACACTACAGCACCATTACACAAATGCATTAGTTAATAAAAGTAGTGAATGTCTTTGTATAGTAGCAATAACACACTCGTGAGTATGGGTATATGAGGATTTATCCATAGATGGATTTGTTTAATCACTCTGGCTTTGCCCTTGTGATCAAACCACACCAGCGGTAGGTAAAACCTGATACACCCACAAATGGGTTACTGCTTAATTCTAAAGCCTTTAACTGTCTGGACCACAAACAATGGCAACTTCTTAGAAAAGCAGGGATATCAGGTCACCTTATTTTCCTTCTAAGGAATGTATGGGGAACAAAAAGAAACAGATATAATGGAGCATGGAATAACTTATTAGCTCAAGATTAGCAAAGGAGTGCAACAAGGTTGTAGATGGTCACCCGAAATTATTAGGTTTATACAGTGACTATATAACATAAACTGCATGGTTAGATTTAATTACATGACATTAACAAAATACCACTCGAGGGATGAAAGCAAGAAGGTGCTGAAGACCCCGTTAATGAAAGTGAAAGTTAGACCCAAAAGCTGTATTTGTCTTCTGCTTAAAACAAAAAAGAAATAAGATTATGTCACCAAGGCCTATTAAGTCTTTGTAAATAGATGGAAATAAATAAAGACAGTAAAATATAGTTGTGTAAAAATCTTACCATAATAGTAAATATCCTTGCCTTCACTGCTGCGGTATTCATAATTCATGGGATTCCCTGCCATGAAGCCAGTCATCCGGCCAGTTTACCAAAGCCTACAGTTGCTTTAAGTTATGCTGAATGTCACCTAAACACTCCTCATGTAGCATAGGGCATAAAGGTGATGTTCAGGCGTACCATCCTCAGAATTGAAAACCAAGGAGAACTTGCACATCCAGGAAGGAAAAAAGACCAGGGGGTTGGAGGGAGGGAATGAATACTGCAGCAGTGAAGGCAAGAACGTCTACTGTTATGGTAAGATTTTACACAACTGTACTACATCCTTTCATTACTGTAGTGTTCATAATTCATGGGAGAAGGAGTTGAATCCTACACAAATGCACTTTACAAGCACTTACACGAGTGCATGGATAGTGCTATCCTTAACAGAACCAAGATGCTAGCCTCCAAAAAAAGGAGGCCAATCTGGTGGTCTTCTGCCATAAACAAACTCTACAACAAAAGAAAGAAACGGTTGCAAAAGAGAGTAAAATCCCATGACTGGAGGAACTCTCTGGTCAGCCTCAGTAAGAAGCTGAGATCCCTCATAAAATCCTCCAAAGCTAGTTATGAAAACAAAATCGCCACTGATTCTAAAGACAACCACAAAGCATTCTATAGCTATGTCAAGAATCTCAATGGCAACACTAAGATCTGCTCTGAGTTACAGCACAATGACACTAAATATACAGAACCAACTGATATTGCCAACATCCTGGCAGATAGGTTCAGTGCTAACTTTACCCCCCCTCTCACCCCCTAAAAGGGCCCATCTTTATACCGGAAGAATGCCAAGTTCCTGTAATCACAGCTGCACAGGTAAAAACCTCACTCTCCAAAGCCAAGAACACAGCATCCATGGGACCTGACAACATCCCAGGCTGCCTTCTACACAAACTATAGAATGAACTGGCACCCCACCCAAATACCATGTTCAATCACAGCCTCACCTCAGGCTTTGTGCCCATTGAATGGCGCACCACGACGGTTATTCCACTCCACAAAGGGGGGGGGGGCCACAACAGACCCTGGGAACTACTGCCCCATTAGCCTGACGAGCCTGGTCTGCAAGGCCATGGAACGTATCATCATGGAACTCATAAACAAAGACAGTGGAGATCTCCAAACTCTGGATCCCACACAGTTCAGGTTTGCAAAAGACAGATCATGTCTCCTATACCTGATAGACTTCTTTGAAGCAGTCACCAAAGCCACAGATGAGGGTAAGGTGGTTAACACAGCCTATCTAGATCTCGCCAAGGCGTTCAACACCATCCCCAACTCTGGAATTATAGATAAATTCACTAAACTAGGTATAAATCCCTAGGTCACAAGATGGGTTGCCAACTGGCTTACTGACAGAACCCACACTGTGAAAGTAGCAGACTGCAAATCAGACTTCAGACCAGTGAGAAGTGGAGTACCACAGGGTTCAGTTCTGGGTCCTACTTCTCTGAAGTACAGGCTAACACAGAAGGTCTTTGGCTAACTAAATTCGCAGATGACTGCAAACTAGGAGCATAATCGAAACTCTTAATGATGTGGACATCCTACAAAAGGGCCTCACTGAGACAGATGCCTGGTGTCAAAGCCATGGCCTCAAGCTCAATGCAAAAAGTGCATTATCATCCCCTTTGGTAAAAACTCTGTACCCATGAACTACCACATAGGCTGTAGTCTACTTAACACCAAAAATGTGATGAGACCTTGGGACACAGGTGGACAGTAGTCTCTCCTTTGATAATCACATCGCCACAGTGGTCAGGAAATCCTTCTACGTGGCACACCTCATCACAAAAGGTTTTCATCCAGAAAAAGAGAAAAGTCATTGTTCCCCTCTACTCATCATTCATTACACCCATTATAGAGTACAACGCACCTTTTGGTATGTACCTCACAAGACATCTACAACTGGAAAGGCCGCAGAAATACCTCACAAAGAGGATTACTGGCCTCAAACAGATGCCCTACGCAGACAGACTCAAAAAACTCTAGCTTTACTACATTGCATATCGCCTACTCAGGGGCAATCTCTGCCTAACATACAGAGCCATGTCAAAACCCAGAGCTGTTGGATATGCTCCAATTAAAGAAATCCCAATCCCTCTGAACTACGCGCTCTAGGGACCTATACCTTGTCAACACAATAAACAGAACATGCTGGAGGGATAGATTCTTGTCCCAGAGACTTTCCATGCTCTGGAACAGACTACCTATGTCAAACAGAGCTCCTCATTAGCACTCTTCAAGAAAAATCTTGATGATTGGATGGGTAATAAGAAATTCACCCCGGGGATCACTTCTGTGGTTCTGTTTGACAGGGGCACAGGAAAATAATTTTCTTGTGTGGCGAAAGCCAGGGTACCTTTTTGGCTAGGCTTGTATAGGCCCTAAGGCCAATAGCCTAGTACTTACCTATGAACCTATAAGAAACTGGGAGGAGGAAGCAGCACTACAGCCCTCTAAGAAGCCATGAAGAATGCATTAGCAAAACCAGCTCTAGCTCTAAAGATACTATCCAACTTTTAGTGTTTGGTAAAAGGATACACAAGTCCAGTTAGATGCCTCAGGAATATAATTATTGCCTGAGCCCTTGAAAAAAGCACCAGAAGCCGCCACAGCTCAAGCAGAATGAGCCTTTAAAGAAAAATTAAAGTGCTCTCCATGAAAAGTGTAACAAAAAGAAATAGCTCACTTGGAAACAGCCAATCTTAAAGACCTAGGATCCCACTTAAAAAAATTCCATCATCCTAGAAATTGTGCCCCCAAAGGAAATTTCCTCAGGAGTATCTGGACTATTAGATTTCTCTTCCTCAGACCCGTAGTACAAAGGAGAAATAATCTGGCTAGAATAAGTAAGTGATTCTTCATCGGAATCCAAGTCTTCCTCAGAAGAATTCAATTCTCTGGTCCTTTTAGGAGAAGAGGACGACCAAGGAAGAGCAGGAACCGAAACACTCTGAGGAGGTCTTAATGACAGCAAAGCATTAAATAACCCCCGAGTAAAGACCTGCCACTCACTTTGTGGATCCCTAGGAGCAGATGAAACATGTTTAGTTGTCTGTTCCTTTTTTAAGGGGAAATGTCCGTCCTAGAAAATGGAGAAGGCTCTGCCTCAGGATGGCATTCTACAATCATAGTAGGAACTTCTTCCTAAGAAACTGTGGAACCCCCCTAGACCCCTCAGAAACAAACAACTGCAGTTCTCCCTGAATGCCCTAATTGGACACCTGCAAAGCCTTGTCAGACGTGCTGCCCACCAGAACCTCACCGGCCTCCAACCTGGACACAGCAGAGAAATCCAACAACACAGCCAGGCAAGTTTCCAGGTTTGTAACAATCTTGGGAGAAACACCTGGCAGAGGCTGGACAGAGAAAAATTCCAGTCTTACCTTTTTCACCTTCTTCTTCCCCAACAGCTGACTCTCAGGGCAGGAAGCTCCATTCACAGTACCTTTAGCAAGAAGCTTCAGATTCTGGTTCTCAAGATACAATGAAAGGGAAAAAAAAAAAAAAAAACAACTACAAAGGGTTTTCGAGACAAACGTCAGACAAATCGAACAAGACGTATGGCTGTGAGAAGCTCCTAGGCAAAAAAGGCACTTATCGTGGCAGTCTTTATGGGGAATCTTGCCTCCTACACTGACATTTACCCTTCCTGGGGGACATTAACCCTCCAAACAGCACAAAAAAAAAAATCAAGAAAAGAACAAAACCCCCCAACTGGGTACTTATCTGCAATGGTGAGGACTTCAGCAAACAGGAGTAATCACCTGAATTCCAACAAACAGAAAAAAATGGCAAAAAATGGACACAGGCAAACAAACTGACAGCTCAAAACAGCGTTAGGATTGGCAGCAAAGAAGTTCTGTGGATAGTACTCCAGAAGGTCAACTTTATGCACTACGATAAGCGAGAGTATTTAGGTGACGTTCAGCATACAGAACTGGCCCCTTCCTCCATCAATATAGAAAATGAACTACACACATATATCTGTAGGTAGTTTTCAGCAAATAAGTTCATATTAGATGTCACTAAAACTGAGAGTATACTCTTTTGATTGAATAAGAGGCTCAGACTCTATACATTCTAAACATAACCAACTCACATAAAAGTAAATAAATAAAAGTACATACTTGAACCTATTGGACACTTCATTTAAATGTACTCTACACACAGATTACAAAACACAAAGTCACACATCAATTCAAGGGCTGTAACTCTACCTCCAACTACCATACAGTAAAATTTAGAACAGCCCTAGCATTTAAAGCCCACATTCCTAGATTAGAATATGCTCTCACAATAATCACCATAAATTTAAACATACCAAGACTTGGCAAATAGCCATAACAAAATAGGAGAAGCTTCATTACCCTCTCCTGCATGCGATGAACACCATTATTCAACATTCAAAAAAGCAAACTCGCTTCCTTTCATCAACATTCATAAACTCCTCTATAATAATTATTTACCATTCTTCTCAAACTCCACTATACCAACCCTACTTCACTACAATACCAACCCTACTTCACTACATCAGGACTGCTTGTGACAACACACTCACAAAAACTTCATACCAAATACTACCCCATTACATCAGGGTTGTTTATGATAACACACTTACTCTACACAGAAGACGGAATAAAATAAAGGGATTTTATTCTACCTGCTTAAGGAGCATAGCCCTGAAATTTGTGTGTGTGTAACAATCATTGGGGTATTTCAAGCTGCACAAGCTAGTTAGTAATGCATATGCTAAAAAAGAGGTGCTGCAATCTACAAAGGGCCTAATAAGGAAAGAACCAAGAAGAAAAACAATTTCTTTACAGCTGCAAGATATACTATTTGTAATTAACTGAGCAAATTAGCTATGCTTGATACATGGTGAGCAAAGGATAGCTCATGGTCAGCAAATGTGCCTACTTCTGTAATAACTGTCAGTTTTTTTTTTTGGGGGGGGGGGGGTGATACCATTTATGTGCAATGTATTTTGATAGTGGTTTCCAAACGAAACTATGCAAAATGTT
Source organism: Protopterus annectens (assembly GCF_019279795.1). Lineage (NCBI taxonomy): Eukaryota > Metazoa > Chordata > Ceratodontiformes > Protopteridae > Protopterus > Protopterus annectens. The sequence goes on along the minus strand of NC_056751.1, from coordinate 583,495,258 downwards.
TTGGCTTTGAGCCCAAGCCTACAGTCAGTACCCCAGGGGTTGGCAAGGTCAAGCCCTTCTTGGAGGAGGAGTGTCAGAAAGGAAGTCAGTAATGATGCCCGGTTTGAAGCTATCAGCACATTATGTTAGCCACTGGCCTCTGACATCCACTTTTACAACAGAGAAGCAGATGTCAATGAGAATGTGTTAAAGACTTAGCTCTGCGGGGCACCTTTAATAACATTTCATCCTGTAGAAAAGGTACCACCCTCATGGTGTTTGTTTCATCAGTCAGCAAAACAGCTAACTGGCAGATGATAAAGGGGCTCACATTTAAGCAGGGCAGCCAGCCAAAACATATCAGTATGGGCAACTGTACTTTAATGATGTTAATTTCTAAATTCTCATGCATGTACTAATCAATGCTTTAGCATACTAAATCCACTATACTGACCATATTAATTTGAACTAATAGTATTCTTTACAAAATGTGTCCAGGATTGCAGCTGACAATGGTTAATGAACTAGCTCCCCACCACCACAATAAATATAAATAATTTACTAGCAGGGCCAACCTGGTTAGCAAAACATGTCTACAAACATAAATACTTCTCTCGGTAAAGTGCAACATTCTTAACTTCACAGGCTTTCTATTTTTGACAACCCTTTTATCTTGCCTATTTGAGAACGTACACAGAAAGTATATCTATCGATGGCAACAAACTGCAAATTTTATAGTTGCTGCTTTACAGGGCTTGGCTTTCCAATTTGAATGGTGTTTGCATGTTGTTACCATGACATTTAGCATCATCCCACATTCCAAAGATATGCTGGCAAGTGACTTTCATATGCTTAACTCCATGTGTTTGCGAATGTGGCTGTCCTACAATCAACTAGCATTTTTTTTCAGAATGTACACCTCTCAACTGATCCAGATTATTTTTTTTAAAGCTGCCACAGTGCATATATGCTCCACTACTATAACATGAAATCAGACAGCTCCAATTTCTGCTCTGTCATTGTCTCAAGTGGACAGGCAGAGAGATCTCTGGAAGCTCATCACAGTCAAAACAGACCAGAACCAGACATGGCTAAATATACAGTAGTGACTTTAAAAAGCCACAGCAATGGATGACTCATACTACTCCACCTCTACTTTCACGCATAGTGCTCTTTCATTATCATGACAGATACAGTCCAACCCATGGAGTGCCACACATTTAGCTTTGTACTTGAAATTTGCTTAACTGTTCCCCGCTGAGCATGTTTTGGAACCGTGCTTGGTTTTTAGATTGCCGACGAGTGGAACCTTTCATCAGCAGCCTTTTCAGTGGTTTGGTTGGTGTAGACATGAGGTTTTCTCTTTATTACAATATCTATTTCACCTCCCTTCATCTTTTTGACAAAGAAGACAGCTCCAACAACTGGCTGATTTTCCAACAGTGATGACACTATATATCGAGGGCTGAATGGGTTATCTTTATTGATGCTGGCAATGTACAGAAGCATTCTGGGCTGCAATTTGTGGTGCCTGAAGCTGCCGGCATTTTAGTGATGCACTATCTTTAATATTGTTTACTTCCATCTGCTGTGAGACCGCCTTGGTGTATAGAATCTGAAGAGAGGGTCCTTTTAGGTGACCTGGACATTGTTTAGAATAATTAAGAATTTTGAATAGTTGTTTTTAGATGGTGTGGCTCTTAGTTTGCATTTTGCATGCACAAATATATGAAATTTATAATTTTCTAATATGTACTGCACAGACTATCTGGCACTCTGAAAACGTTTAAAAGGTTTCCTGTTCTGCTGAACATTTTGGTTTATATTACACTTTGAATTGAGGGCTGCGGTTAGCTGTGTCACCTCACAGCAAGAGGTTCGATTACTCCAGTTCAATTCTTGGCTGAGGTGCCTACTGTGTGGAGTCTGCATGTCCTCCTTGTGGTCGTGTAGGTTTCCTCTGGGTAGTCCGGTTTCCTCTCACATTCCAATGACTTGAAGGTGGTGGACTGGACACTCTAAATTAGCAATATGTGCAAGTGATTGGTATGGATAAACTACCACTGCAGGGCTACCCACCTGGCGGTGTAAACCTTGGCTCGAGATGATGGTCACTGTTGGAAGTTGTCCCCCAAACCCATGTGCAAAAATGGAAAAAAGGGATCATGGATGGGTGGATTTGAGAAAAGAAGCAGAATAGTGATTTGTTGTTTATTATTAGATGCTCATCTGTGAGAATGTCCTCTGCAAACTTAATTTACTTTTTTTTCCCTTGTTAGTTTTACATCAATCTATACTACTTGTTCAGTTATTAAGTGCCATGGCATTTTTTTTTAAATGTATAACAACTTAGCATGTGATACTATTATGGTAACAGTGTAGGTCTGAAGGTTATTTTCAGGAGCGAGTATATTCAGTGCATTTTAAAAGAAAACATGGCAGGGAAGTTTACCAGATATCCACAAACAGCTGTCAAAGGTGTGTACACATGGCGGCGCTACAGAATCCTGAAAGCCCAAAATCCTGGAAACACACAGGATACCAACACAACTATATTCTAGCACAAGTACATACAGAAACATATTACCATTCAACTATATGCAGGGGGCAAGCCCCCCGGTGCACTCAGCTACTTAAATATAACAACTCCGAGATTGCACCCAAGTGCAATCTCGGAGTGGTTATATTTAAGTAGCTGAGGGTGTGGGGGCACAGCCCCCCCCATATGGGGGTGCAGGGGGGCTTGCCCCCCCCCACTTATACTTGGAGAAGAGTAATATGGTTTGTGTTTTGTTTGTTTCTCTATGTACTTGTGCTGGAATACAGTAAGTGTTGGTATCCTGTGTGTTTTCAGGATTTTGAACTTTCAGGACTCTGTAGCGCTCCCATACACATACAAATGTGCAGTGTGTGCTAGCAGAATACTTATTAAGCCACCTTTCAGCCTATTCCCAGCTTAAATTTTATTTAATTTGCAGTGAAGAGGGTGCAAACCACAGTAGAAATCCTAATTTTACAGCTCATGCCCCCCTCCAAGTGTAAATTTACCCATTACACCCATTCCCTCCACTGTGCTAACTCACATAAAACAATTTTGAGTGCAATTTTGGATCATCTGCTTTTACTACTCATGACCCCTCTATGTAGGAAAGTCCTCATTTCAGCAGTTGTGTCATGAAAAAATAAACAAATAAAACAAAGACAGCAAAAGGTTTGAGATTTCAGACCAAGAAATATTTTCCAACATTAATCTAACTTGCAAAAATCAAGTATTTGTTGTTGTGTCTTTCGGCTTATCCCAGGAGTCGCCACAGCGCAACTCCGGTCCGCTAATGTTTGGTAGTGGATTTTTACATGCCGAGTTACCAGCCCTGATGCACAACCTTCAACGAAGGCACGCCCATTCACACATGCCTCCACACAGAAGATGCTGCTGAGACTCGAACGCTACGTCTTGCTGTGAGGCTCGAACGCGACAACGTCTTGCTGTGAGGCAACAATGCTACCGCAGCACCACTCAAATAGAAAATGATGTGAAACAATACAGACAGCTAAAATTCTACATAAAGAAGTTTTTAGTTTGTTAACAAAATGAAGTCCAGTCTTTTGATTTGGTTGTGGGTACACTGCGTCCTGCAAAACCTCACATTTCTATAAAAATATCCCACTTGGGGCAAGAGAAAAATTGGAAACACTACATTCTACAAATTTAACAGTTAACAGACTGTGTAGCATTTCTTTCCAATTCCTGCCTTGGCACTACCACCTAGCAGGCGATGCTCCATCCTATCATAACCATGAATACGCAAAACAAGCATGAAAAAGGGGGCTACAAAAGATTTGTAACAAGAAAATACACCTTCATTTCAGACTCAACGGTTCGAAGCTCCGTCTGGGCTCCCAATGTGAAACAATGCCTTCCAGAATACTGTCATTAGCGAGAATTCATACCTCTCAAGTGTACCTCATTACGAGGAACGTACCTCACTTGGGTTCTTAAAAAGTTCACGTTCCTCAAAGTTCCACATTGAAAGAGTCTGTCACACACTCAGCGTTAGGAATTTTTTTTAAGTGAAATCCGTGGTAAATAGAAATAAATCATATTAATTAATTAAATGGTCTTCTTTATAAGTAAAACCAGCATACTTAACCATCCTAAGGCCTTCCTAGTTGAAGTTAATAAGCCATTAGTATGTGTTCCACATTTTGCCCATTTGTTCCACATTATGAAGATAATGGAACACTGGAGATGGAAGATCGAGAGCTATGAGCGAGAATTAAAACTCAGACTTACACTTTTATTACCAGGAGTCTTTGCTGAAGATAGTAATAAAAGTTATGATCAGTAAGAAATAAACAAACATTACACAGAGCTGAGGTAAATTAATAAGAATAGTTACATTATAACAAAAGTTATGCAGACATGCCACACACAACGAATACATAAACTGCCACGGTGGGTGAATATATAAAGTAATAAGAAACCAGACGTACAGTAATAATTTAATCCTGAGATTAGCTTTGTTACGAACAGCAATCAGACGGGGATAAACCTACAACCCAGGCACAAGAAATAGTGCAGCTGTTAAAAGAGCAGTCCAGAGCTTCTGTCACTTTGAATAACTGCTGTCACAGTAACGCGGCGGTTCTGTGTGTATGCATAAAAAGCTATAATAACTAACTACTCTTCAAATTAGGTGACAGAACAACCCCCGAATAAAGGAGCCCAAAGAAATGAATATATTAGTCAGTGCAAACCAATGATACAAACTAAAGCAATAATCTTGTGCTAACCGCACAGACATGTAGACATTGCATTTAAAGGTCTAAACTGGTAAATATAAACCTCGGTAATCCACTTATACAACAAAATAACTCTAAAACTTACCCATATTTCTCTTTACTATCCTGAATTCTATTGTAATTTCAAAACTATAAACTACCGTGTAAACCGGAAATAATAGTGCTTTAAACCACCGGATGTTGTCCGTTGTCTAATCGATCCGAAACAATCTGAAGTGAAGTTGTGATTTATGCGGAAGCTGAAGAAGCATAAACTAAAACGTGGATAATTTACAGCATAACATGGAAGTTGTGGATCAAACTACTTCAGGAAAGGGAACTGACATAACTCAAGTGCATCTCATTACGAAGAACGTTCCTCATTTGGAGGCTTAAAAAGTCAATGTGCCGCGAAGTTCTACATTGAATGGGTCTGTCACACGCTCACACTTTCAGTGTTAGCAGTTTTTTAATCTTATATCCATGGTAAAAAATAAATGAATCATATTGATCCATTAAAATAAGTATTATGTAGGTAAAACATTCAAATTTAACCATCCTATTAGCTTCTTATTTGAAGTCGTTAGTAAATGTCCCATCATAATTCTCAACTTCGTAGCACAAAAAATCTAGACAAACCTAAAAAATAAACTTTTAAATATTGCTCTTATAAACTTAGACGATTGCTAGAATAAAAAGGTATCGTGTTACCATGCGTTATCTGAAAGGTATGAAGTCTGAAACTGCTGTCTTTATATGGTGAATTCAGTCCTCACTGATTTGCCCCCAAATTCCAGAAAATCACAAATTTTATGAGGAGCAGACTAAAAATATGAGCAAAAGTCTGGAATTCTGCAAAAATCTGGACAGTGGAGAGGTATGTGTTCCACATTTTGCTCATTAGTTCCACATTATGAGAGGCACCTCATTTTGGAGATGGAAGGTTGAGAGGTATAGGTTCATAGGTAGGTACTAGGCTATCTGCCCGAGGGCATTTATAATCTTGCCAGAGTGAGCTGGCTTTCGCCACCCCATTGATTAATTAACTGATCCTCTGTCAAGCAGAGCCAATGAAGTGATCCAAGGGGTGTATTTTTTGTTACCCATCCACTCGTCAAGGTTTCTCTTGAAGACTGTTAGTGAGGGGCCCTGCCTGATGTAATTTGGAATTTTGTTCCAAAGCATAGGGAGTCTCTGTGACAGAACTCTATCCCTCCAGCATGTTCTGTTTATTGTTGTGGCGAGGTTTAGCTCACTAGAGCGTGTGGCTCACAGTGACTTGGATTTCTTTAGGTGGAGTATGTCCATCAATTCTGTGTTGGACATAGCTTTGTAAGTCAGGCAGAGATCACCTCTTAGTAAGTGATATGCCACTGACTACAGCCGGAGTTTTTTCAGTCGGGCTGCATAGGACATATGTTTGAGACCAGTAATCCTCTTGGTGAGATACTTTTGTGGTCTTTCCAGCTGTTGGAAGTGTCTTGTGAGGTACATCCCAAATGGGGCATTGTACTCTATGATGGGTATAATGAGTGACGAGTAGAGGGGCACTATAACCTCTTTATTTCTAGATGCGAACCCTTTAGTAAATAGATGGGCCACATAGAAGGATTTCCGTAACTACTTTGGCAATATGATTGTCAAAGGAAAGATTACTATCTACCTGGGTCCCCGTTCTCTTATTACCTCTTCTGTATTAAGGGGGCTGTCACCTATGTGGTAATTCGTGGGTGTTTGGTTTTTCCCAAACGGGATGACTATGCATTTTTTGGAATTTAGCTTGAGGCCATGACTTTGACACCAGGTGTCCGTCTCAGTAAGGCCCTTTTGGAGGATGTCCGTGTCAGCAGGATAGTCAATTATGGCTCCCAGTTTGCAGTCATCGGCGAACTTGGGTAGCCATAGTCCTCCTGTGTTTGCCTGTACTTCTGAGAAGTATATGCCAAACAGTAGGGGGTCCCAGGACCGAGCCTTGCGAGACACCATTTATGACTGGTTTAGAGTTGGACCTGGAGCCCCCTATTCTTACAGTGTGAGTTCCGTCTGTAAGCCAGTTGGCAACCCATCTCGTGACATAGGAGTTTATGTTCAGGCTGGTGACTTTTTCTGTAATACCCGAGTGGGGAATGGTGTCGAAAGCCTTGGCGAGGTCAAGGTAGGCTGTGTGAACCACCTTTCCCTCGTCTATAGCCTTGGTGACTGTCTCAAAGAAGTCAACCAGGTTTAGTAGGCATGATCTGCCCTTAACAAAGCCGAACTGGTTCGGGTCAAGTGTTTGGAGGTTCCCAATGTCTTTGTTAATGAAATCCATGATGATGCTCTCCATAGCCTTGCAGACCAGGCTAGTCAGGCTTATGGGGTGATAGTTAACAGTGTCAGTTGTGGTCCCTCCTTTGTGGAGAGGAATAACCGTTGCTGTGCGCCATTTTATGGGTAGCCTGTGGAGAGGCTGAGGTTGAACTGCGTGTTTAGGTGGGGGGATAGTTCATGCAAGAAGCAGCCTGGTACACCATCTGGTCCCGTTGATGCTGTGTTTTTGGCTTTTGAAAGGGCTGTTTTCACCTGTGCATCTGTGATTTTTGGGACACTACACTTTTCCGGTATTGTTGTGGGCCCTTTTGGAGGTGAGAGGGGGAGTGAAGTTTGCACTGAATCTATCTGTCAGGATGTTGGCAATATCAGTAGGTTCAGTATATTTTGTGCTATTTTGTACTAGTTCAGTGCATATTTGCGAGTTGCCACTTAGATACTTAACATAGCTAAAGAAGGCTTTGTGGTTATCTTTTGAATCCTTGGCTATTTTTCTTTTGAAGTTAGCCTTAGATGATTTCATGAGGGACCTTAGTTTCTTACTGATATTGATCAGGGATGTATTTCCTTCTTGGGATTTGCTTTTTTTCTGAACTAGTTTCCTCCTTCTATTGTATAGCCTGTTTATTGTAGGAGTCCACCAAACTGGTTTCCTTCTCTTAGAGGAGTGAGTCTTGGTTTTGCTAGGGATGGCACGATCCATGCATCTTTGTAGGTGCTCATAATGTGCATTTGTAAAGGTTTCTGCATCTTGGGCAGCATTATCCTTTAGCTTGGGGGCTGTGAAACTTACCACCTCTGTCTTAAGTAAGGTGAAGTTTGCTTTAGAAAGTTTTTTTACTGTGGTTTCCTTAGTTGGGGGTGGTGGTGGGGTGTGGACATCCAGAGTGATTAGTTTATGGTCTGATGTAACCAGTGACGGGTTGACCTCCGGTGTGGAACACCTGTCACCCATGTTGGTGATGACCAGGTCCAACATGTTTTCACCTCTGGTAGGGGAGTTTACCAGCTGATCCAGGGCATTTAAGTTGATGAATTCCAGGAAGCGCTGGGCCTGGGAACTTGTACTCGAGTAGTTTTCTCAGTGAATGGTAGGGTAATTGAAATCGCTCAATATCAGGGTGTTCGGTAGGACCTTCATATTTTCCAGCGTCTCCAGAAAGGTGGAGTGGTGGTCCTGGGTCATGGGGGGTGATCTGTAGCAGGCCACAATTTGCATTGCAGATTTGCCCGATGTTAGTTGCACATGGATGATCTAAGAGGTATCATGCTGTGCCACTAACCTGGAGGTGTAGATATCCTTGATGAATATGGATACACCCCCTTCATTTGTGTTTTGGTCTGTGTTCTGTGGCCAAAATGTGTGGTATGAGTTTTAGCCCGGTAGTGCTGGGGTGCTCTCTGGAGCCTTGAACCAAGTTTCAGTTACTGCACAGATGTTGACATTCTCCATCCTGAGGAGTGCTTCGAGCGTGTACATTTTAAGATTTAAACTCCTAGCGTTGAGTAGCATAACCCTCAGTTTTTTGTTAATTGTGCTGTTTACGGAGGTGGGTTTCACTTTTCAGCTTTGCCTAAAAAAGGCACTATGGGAGCAGCAAGAGCCTTGTCCAGTATTCGAAAGCCTAGGGGAGACAGGTGCAAGCCGTCTTTTGTGAAGCAATGCAGCTTGTCGAGCATGTTGTCCCAGGTTGACAGACACTGGATCCCCTTTGAATGACACCAGAAGCTTAGCCAATTGTTGAAAGTGATCATTTTTTTCTTTATACTGAGGTATAATTCTTGGTGAGGGCAGGATGCTACTCAGAGTCTGGGTCATACCAGCCTTGGCTACATGATCAGAGAACTCTTCCAAGTCTCTTTTCATGTAGTCCAGGGAGGTACTTCTCAGGTCATTCACACCAACATGAACAATGACAGAGTCATATTTGTACTTGTTCTGGAGTGACCTGAGTGCTTGTGTCATGTGGCGGATTCTGGCTCCCGACAGGCAGCTAACAGTAACCTTCTGTTTGTCCAGCCTAGTGAGTGGGACGTCAGTGTGCCTGACTATAGAGTCACCTATTACTAGTGTGTTAGGTATGTTATTTCGCCTTAAGGGCTATGATTGTGCGGCACATTGATTTTGTGTTTTATGTGTTGTTTGGTTTGTGACGGGAGGTGCAGGTTCTTTGGGTGTCTGCTTTGGAGGTCTTTGATGCTTTTGCAGGTTTTTATTTATAGCCTCCGAGAATGATTTTGTGTATTTATGTGTATTTTTTGCCAGTGCTGTTTTAGTAGGTCTGTGTGCGGCTGGAGGTGTGGTGCAAGTGTTAACCTTCTCCTCTTGACTGTCTGTTCCAGTCTTGGGTGGAGACAACTTAGCTTCCAGTTCGGCTGTATTATTGCATCTCTCGCATATGTTAGTGGTTTGTAGTAGGAGGAGAGGGTTGTCTGTGTACATGAGGCAGTTTTAACATTGCCTCAGGATACCCAGATTCACCAGCTGGACTGGAGAGTGCACCTGAAGTTGCCCTTTGGTCATGCCTGAATAGTACGGTGAGCTGCTTAGTTGATTGGTTGGTGAGGGGAGAATAAAGAGCCTTGCCCTGCTGGGCAATCAGTGTCAAGGTATATTAGTGCTTGCTATTAGGTCTGAGCAAGTGCTGGGCTGTAAGATGCTTTTTGAGTGCTTAGGTTGAGAGTTAGACTAGTTTCAAGGGAAAAACTGAAGAGGAGGCTTAGTGGAGCCGGGAATAATTTAACCGTAGCTAACCGGCACACCGGTGCGCAAAACTGTGCAAACACGGTTTTTACATTAGGGAAATGAAAGAGATAGAAATTAGCCCAAAATGGCCAATAAACTACTAACTTCTGGGCAGGAACCACTCCTCCAGGGACAGATAGGTTGCTCAAAGCTCCCCTCTCTCACAGGTGAACAGAGAAACTTCCTTCAATCCAAGTAAGGTATGGGCAACTCAGAAACTAGTATCAGAGCCCTGAATTCAGCACTAGCCTGAAAACTGGACTATACTAGCTTAGAAAGGTAGGAAGCAAGGAATTTTTTTTGTTTTTTTTTTTTTTTTTTTTTTTGAATAGAAAAGGCAAAAACAGTAAAAATACATTTAAAAAAGCTTTAAATGACTACAAACGATCAGAAAAGGCTATCACACTTTAGTGTGTAGCCTACAACAGTTAAACAAATTATTTAAACAAAAAACAACTTTTTAAAAGTACAGGCAGTCAGATAAGTACAATATGTGAAAAAAACATATAAACAATAAATGCTGGATAATCTGCGTTTAGGTGAAAAACAGTTAAGTACAGCAGGAAAGCACGGAAAACTGATACTTAATCACTCCAAAGTCTCTCTTCTAAGCTAGAAGGCTTGTATCAGTTTAAGGCTTTCTAGTGCTACCCAGTAGGTTAGTTACAGGAATGATGAGAAACAAGCACAAATGTGGTCTTTTAAACCAGAAAGTTGAAAGAGACGGACAAACTGTCCAAATGGTCAATAAACTACAATTTCTAGGCCAAGAACCTCTCCTTTCATGTTAGGCAGGCTACCTAGTACTTACCACTCCCACTGATAAGCTAGAAGGCTTTCCTTCAACACAGAAAGGCTTGTGGGGCTCAGAAGCTTACCAACAGTCCTGGATACAGCAACTCTGTATCTGGACTTGACTAGTTACAGGAAAGACAGGAAACAAGCTTAAATTTTTTTTTACAGAAAAGCAGCTAAAACAGCAGAAAAACAATTCAAATTGTAGTGCATGCCAACACACCCGAGTGTGTAGCAACACTACGGCAAATACAGTTCAGATAAATGCAATTAAATTTAAAAAATGACTAAAAACAAGTGCAGAAGGCAGTAAATTAGAAGGCTACTAACGAGCAGTAATAAGTGCAAAGTAAGAGCGACTGAACAGATAACAGCATGCAGAAGAGCAACTAAGACAGTTACAGTAAGAGCAGCTGAATAAAATAAATATATATATATATATATATATATATATATTTTTTTTTTTTTTTTTTTTTTTTTTTTGAGGAAAGGAACAGAGCAGGATTAAAAGGCTACAGGGGTTGTCCTTCCCAAATGCTCTATTTGTACACAGTAGGAGTGCCTGAAATCAGAACACTGCACTCAGTTGAGTGAGTTAATGAGATGGGCCGAGAAGGAGTATCCAAATACAAATTTACAAGAGGGGCGTGAAATTTCAAACCCACCAACATTAACACCAAAACAAGAACAAACTAACTGTAGAGAGACAGCCACAACTTCAGTTGAGTTGATATTCAGTAAAAAACACAAATAAATAAATTAAATACAGTACTATATGCAAAAGAGCAGATAAAAGTGTACTTAAATTCACTTATACGTCCAGTTGATTTCAGGTAGATGTTAGCCAGCCAAAGCTCTGATATTAAGCAGAGATAACTCAAAATGTACCACTTATATAAGGCAAGACAGAATGTCAGTGATGAGGTGAAACTACCCCCCACTGCTATCAATGGCTAAACAGAAATTCTAACAAGTAATCTGTAGAGAGACAGCTACAACTTCAGTTGAATTAGTATTCAGTGAAAAACACAAATAAATAAATTAAATACAGTACTATATGCAAAAGACCAGATAAAAGTATACTTAAATACACTTATACGTCCAGTTGATTTCAGCTAGAAATTAGCCGGCCAAAGCTCTTATGTTAAGCAGAGATAACTCAAAATGTACCACTTATATAAGGCAAGACGGAATGTAAGTAATGAGGTGAAACTACCCTCACTGCTATCACTGGCTACACAGAGATTCAAACAAGTTCTCTGTAGAGAGACAGCCACAACTTCAGTTGAGTTATTATTCAGTGAAAAACACAAATAAATAAATTAAATACCGTACTATATGCAAAAGAGCAGATAAAAGTTTACTTAAATTCACTTACACGTCCAGTTGATTTCAGCTAGATGTTAGCCGACCAAAGCTCTGATATTAAGCAGAGATATCTCAAAATGTACCACTTATATAAGGCAAGACAGAATGTCAGTGATGAGGTGAAACTACCCCCAACTGCTTTCAATGGCTACACAGAAATTCTAACAAGTACTCTGTGGAGAGACATACAGAACTTCAGTTGAGTTAATATTAAGTGAAAAACAAAAATAAATAAACTAAATACAGCACTATATGCAAAAGAGCAGATAAAAGTGTACTTAAATTCATGTATACATCCAGTTGATTTCAGTAGATGTCAGTCAGCCAAAGTTCTGATATTAAGCAGAGATAACTCAAAATGTACCACTTATATAAGGAAAGACAGAATGTCAATGATGAGGTAAAACTACCCCCACTGCTATCAATGGCTACACAAATTCTAACAAGTACTCTGTAGAGAGACAGCCACAACTTCAGTTGAGTTAATATTCTGTGAAAAACACAAATAAATAAATTAAATACAGTACTATATGCAAAAGAGCAGATAAAAGTGTACTTAAATTCACTTATACATCCAGTTGATTTCAGGTAGATGTTAGCAGGCCAAAGCTCTGATATTAAGCAGAGATAACTCAAAATGTACCACTTATATAAGGCAAGACAGAATGTCAGTGATGAGGTGAAACTACCCCCACTGCTATCAATGGCTACACAGAAATTCTAACAAGTACTCTGTAGAGAGACAGCCACAACTTCAGTTGAGTTAATATTCAGTGAAAAACACAAATAAATAAATTAAATACAGTACTATATGCAAAAGAGCAGATAAAAGTGAACTTAAATTCACTTATACATCCAGTTGATTCCAGGTATATATTAGCTGGCAAAAGCTGTGACATTAAGCAGAGATAACTCAAAATATATCACTTATATAAGGCAAGACAGAATGTCCACAATGAGGTGAAACTACCCCCAACTGCTATCAATGGCTACACAGAAATTCTAACAAGTACTCTGTAGAGAGACAGCCACAACTTCAGTTGAGTTAATATTCAGTGAAAAAACAAATAAATAAATTAAATACAGTACTATATGCAAAAGAGCAGATAAAAGTGTACTTAAATTCACTTATATGTCCAGTTGATTTCAGGTAGATGTTAGCTGGCCAAAGCTCTGATATTAAGCAGAGATAACTCAAAATGTACCACTTATATAAGGCAAGACAGAATGTCAGTGATGAGGTGAAACTACCCTCCACTGCTATCAATGGCTACACAGAAATTCTAACAAGTACTCTGTAGAGAGACAGCCACAACTTCAGTTGAGTTAATATTCAGTGAAAAACACAAATAAATAAATTAAATACAGTACTATATGCAAAAGAGCAGATAAAAGTGTACTTAAATTCACTTATACATCCAGTTGATTTCAGGTAGATTTTACCCGGCCAAAGCTCTGATATTAAGCAGAGATAACTCAAAATGTACCACTTATATAAGGCAAGACAGAATGTCAGTGATGAGGTGAAACTACTTCCCACTGCTATCAATGGCTACACAGAAATTCTAACAAGTACTGTGTAGAGAGACAGCCACAACTTCTGTTGATTTAATATTCTGTGAAAAACACAAATAAACAAATTAAATACAGTACAATATGAAAAGAGCAGATAAAAGAGTACTTAAATTCATTTATATGTCCAGTTGATTACAGGTAGATGTTAGAAGGCCAAAGCTCTGATATTAAGCAGAGATAACTCAAAATGTACTACTTATATAAGGCAAGACAGAATGTAAGTGATGAGGTGAAACTACCCCCCACTGCTATCAATGGCTACACAGAAATTCTAACAAGTACTATGTAGAGAGACAGCCACAACTTCAGTTGAATTAATCTTCAGTGAAAAACACAAATAAATAAATTAAATACAGTACTATATTCAAAACAGCAGATAAAATTGTACTTAAATTCACTTATACATCCAGTTTTTTCAGGTAGATGTTAGCTGGCCAAAGCTTTGATATTAAGCAGAGATAACTCAAAATGTACCACTTATATAAGGCAAGACAGAATGTCACTGATGAGGTGAAACTACCCCCCACTGCTATCAATGGCTACACAGAAATTCTAACAAGTAGTCTGCAGAGAGTCAGCCACAACTTCAGTTAAGTTAATATTCAGTGAAAAACAAAATAAATAAATTAAATACAGTAGTATATGCAAAAAAAGGAGATAAAAGTGTACTTAAATTCACTTATATGTCCAGTTGATTTCAGGTAGATGTTAGCCGGCCAAAGCTCTGATATTAAGCAGAGATAACTCAAAATGTACCACTTATATAAGGCAAGACAGAATGTCAGTGATGAGGTGAAACTACCCCCACTGCTATCAATGGCTACACAGAAATTCTAACAAGTACTCTGTAGAGAGACAGCCACAACTTCAGTTGAGTTAATATTCAGTGAAAAACACAAATAAATAAATTAAATACAGTACTATATGCAAAAGAGCAGATAAAAGTGTACTTAAATTCACTTATACATCCAGTTGATTTCAGGTAGATGTTAGCTGGCCAAAACCCTGATATTAAGAAGAGATAACGCAAAATGTACCGCTTATATAAGGCAAGACAGAATGTCAGTGATGAGGTGAAACTACCCCAACTGCTATCAATGGCTACACAGAAATTCTAAAAAGTACTCTGTAGAGAGAAAGCCACAACTTCAGTTGAGAAAATATTCAGTGAAAACACAAATAAATAAATTAAATACAGTACTATATGCAAAAGAGCAGATAAAAGTGTACTTAAATTCACTTATACATCCAGTTGATTTCAGGTAGATGTTAGCCGCCAAAGCTCTGATATTAAGCAGAGATAACTCAAAATGTACCACTTATATAAGGCAAGACAGAATGTCAGTGATGAGGTGAAACTACCCCCACTGCTATCAATGGCTACACAGAAATTCTAACAAGTACTCTGTAGAGAGACAGCCACAACTTCAGTTGAGTTAATATTCAGTGAAAAACACAAATAAATAAATTAAATACAGTACTATATGCAAAAGAGCAGATAAAAGTGTACTTAAATTCACTTATACATCCAGTTGATTTCAGGTAGATGTTAGCTGGCCAAAGCTCTGATATTAAGCAGAGATAACTCAAAATGTACCACTTATATAAGGCAAGACAGAATGTCAGTGATGAGGTGAAACTACCCCCACTGCTATCAATGGCTACACAGAAATTCTAACAAGTACTCTGTAGAGAGACAGCCACAACTTCAGTTGAGTTAATATTCAGTGAAAAACACAAATAAATAAATTAAATACAGTACTATATGCAAAAGAGCAGATAAAAGTGTACTTAAATTCACTTATACATCCAGTTGATTTCAGGTAGATGTTAGCCAGCCAAAGCTCTGATATTAAGCAGAGATAACTCAAAATGTACCACTTATATAAGGCAAGACAGAATGTCAGTGATGAGGTGAAACTACCCCCACTGCTATCAATGGCTACACAGAAATTCTAACAAGTACTCTGTAGAGAGACAGCCACAACTTCAGTTGAGTTAATATTCAGTGAAAAACACAAATAAATAAATTAAATACAGTACTATATGCAAAAGAGCAGATAAAAGTGTACTTAAATTCACTTATACATCCAGTTGATTTCAGGTAGATGTTAGCTGGCCAAAGCTCTGATATTAAGCAGAGATAACTCAAAATGTACCACTTATATAAGGCAAGACAGAATGTCAGTGATGAGGTGAAACTACCCCCACTGCTATCAATGGCTACACAGAAATTCTAACAAGTACTCTGTAGAGAGACAGCCACAACTTCAGTTGAGTTAATATTCAGTGAAAAACACAAATAAATAAATTAAATACAGTACTATATGCAAAAGAGCAGATAAAAGTGTACTTAAATTCACTTATACATCCAGTTGATTTCAGGTAGATGTTAGCTGGCCAAAGCTCTGATATTAAGCAGAGATAACTCAAAATGTACCACTTATATAAGGCAAGACAGAATGTCAGTGATGAGGTGAAACTACCCCCCACTGCTATCAATGGCTACACAGAAATTCTAACAAGTACTCTGTAGAGAGACAGCCACAACTTCAGTTGAGTTAATATTCAGTGAAAACACAAATAAATAAATTAAATACAGTACTATATGCAAAAGAGCAGATAAAAGTGTACTTAAATTCACTTATACATCCAGTTGATTTCAGGTAGATGTTAGCTGGCCAAAGCTCTGATATTAAGCAGAGATAACTCAAAATGTACCACTTATATAAGGCAAGACAGAATGTCAGTGATGAGGTGAAACTACCCCCACTGCTATCAATGGCTACACAGAAATTCTAACAAGTACTCTGTAGAGAGACAGCCACAACTTCAGTTGAGTTAATATTCAGTGAAAAACACAAATAAATAAATTAAATACAGTACTATATGCAAAAGAGCAGATAAAAGTGTACTTAAATTCACTTATACATCCAGTTGATTTCAGGTAGATGTTAGCTGGCCAAAGCTCTGATATTAAGCAGAGATAACTCAAAATGTACCACTTATATAAGGCAAGACAGAATGTCAGTGATGAGGTGAAACTACCCCCACTGCTATCAATGGCTACACAGAAATTCTAACAAGTACTCTGTAGAGAGACAGCCACAACTTCAGTTGAGTTAATATTCAGTGAAAACATAAATAAATAAATTAAATACAGTACTATATGCAAAAGAGCAGATAAAAGTGTACTTAAATTCACTTATACATCCAGTTGATTTCAGGTAGATGTTAGCTGGCCAAAGCTCTGATATTAAGCAGAGATAACTCAAAATGTACCACTTATATAAGGCAAGACAGAATGTCAGTGATGAGGTGAAACTACCCCCACTGCTATCAATGGCTACACAGAAATTCTAACAAGTACTCTGTAGAGACAGCCACAACTTCAGTTGAGTTAATATTCAGTGAAAAACACAAATAAATAAATTAAATACAGTACTATATGCAAAAGAGCAGATAAAAGTGTACTTAAATTCACTTATACATCCAGTTGATTTCAGGTAGATGTTAGCCAGCCAAAGCTCTGATATTAAGCAGAGATAACTCAAAATGTACCACTTATATAAGGCAAGACAGAATGTCAGTGATGAGGTGAAACTACCCCCACTGCTATCAATGGCTACACAGAAATTCTAACAAGTACTCTGTAGAGAGACAGCCACAACTTCAGTTGAGTTAATATTCAGTGAAAACACAAATAAATAAATTAAATACAGTACTATATGCAAAAGAGCAGATAAAAGTGTACTTAAATTCACTTATACATCCAGTTGATTTCAGGTAGATGTTAGCTGGCCAAAGCTCTGATATTAAGCAGAGATAACTCAAAATGTACCACTTATATAAGGCAAGACAGAATGTCAGTGATGAGGTGAAACTACCCCCACTGCTATCAATGGCTACACAGAAATTCTAACAAGTACTCTGTAGAGAGACAGCCACAACTTCAGTTGAGTTAATATTCAGTGAAAAACACAAATAAATAAATTAAATACAGTACTATATGCAAAAGAGCAGATAAAAGTGTACTTAAATTCACTTATACATCCAGTTGATTTCAGGTAGATGTTAGCCAGCCAAAGCTCTGATATTAAGCAGAGATAACTCAAAATGTACCACTTATATAAGGCAAGACAGAATGTCAGTGATGAGGTGAAACTACCCCCACTGCTATCAATGGCTACACAGAAATTCTAACAAGTACTCTGTAGAGAGACAGCCACAACTTCAGTTGAGTTAATATTCAGTGAAAACACAAATAAATAAATTAAATACAGTACTATATGCAAAAGAGCAGATAAAAGTGTACTTAAATTCACTTATATGTCCAGTTGATTTCAGGTAGATGTTAGCTGGCCAAAGCTCTGATATTAAGCAGAGATAACTCAAAATGTACCACTTATATAAGGCAAGACAGAATGTCAGTGATGAGGTGAAACTACTCCCCACTGCTATCAATGACTAAACAGAAATTCTAACAAGTACTCTGTAGAAAGGCAGCCACAACTTCAGTTGAGTTATTATTTAGTGAAAAACACAAATAAATAAATTGAATATAGTACTATATGCAAAAAAGCAAATAAAAGTGTACTTAAATTCACTTATACGTCCAGTTGATTTCAGCTAGATGTTAGCCGGCCAAAGCTCTAATATTAAGCAGAGACAACTCAAAATGTATCACTTATATAATGCAAGACAGAATGTCAGTGATGAGATCAAACTACCCCCACTGCTATCAATGGCTACACAGAAATTCTAACAAGTACTCTGTAGAGAGACAGCCACAACTTCAGTTGAGTTAATATTCAGTGAAAAACACAAATAAATAAATTAAATACAGTACTATATGCAAAAGAGCAGATAAAAGAGTACTTAAATTTGCTTATACATCCAGTTGATTTCAGGTAGATGTTAGCTGGCCAAAGCTCTGATATTAAGCAGAGATAACTCAAAATGTACCACTTATATAAGGCAAGACAGAATGTCAGTGATGAGGTGAAACTACCCCCACTGCTATCAATGGCTACACAGAAATTCTAACAAGTACTCTGTAGAGAGACAGCCACAACTTCAGTTGAGTTAATATTCAGTGAAAAACACAAATAAATAAATTAAATACAGTACTATATGCAAAAGAGCAGATAAAAGTGTACTTAAATTCACTTATATGTCCAGTTGATTTCAGGTAGATGTTAGCTGGCCAAAGCTCTGATATTAAGCAGAGATAACTCAAAATGTACCACTTATATAAGGCAAGACAGAATGTCAGTGATGAGGTGAAACTACCCCCACTGCTATCAATGGCTACACAGAAATTCTAACAAGTACTCTGTAGAGAGACAGCCACAACTTCAGTTGAGTTAATATTCAGTGAAAAACACAAATAAATAAATTAAATACAGTACTATATGCAAAAGAGCAGATAAAAGTGTACTTAAATTCACTTATACATCCAGTTGATTTCAGGTAGATGTTAGCTGGCCAAAGCTCTGATATTAAGCAGAGATAACTCAAAATGTACCACTTATATAAGGCAAGACAGAATGTCAGTGATGAGGTGAAACTACCCCCCACTGCTATCAATGGCTACACAGAAATTCTAACAAGTACTCTGTAGAGAGACAGCCACAACTTCAGTTGAGTTAATATTCAGTGAAAAACACAAATAAATAAATTAAATACAGTACTATATGCAAAAGAGCAGATAAAAGTGTACTTAAATTCACTTATACATCCAGTTGATTTCAGGTAGATGTTAGCCAGCCAAAGCTCTGATATTAAGCAGAGATAACTCAAAATGTACCACTTATATAAGGCAAGACAGAATGTCAGTGATGAGGTGAAACTACCCCCCACTGCTATCAATGGCTACACAGAAATTCTAACAAGTACTCTGTAGAGAGACAGCCACAACTTCAGTTGAGTTAATATTCAGTGAAAAACACAAATAAATAAATTAAATACAGTACTATATGCAAAAGAGCAGATAAAAGTGTACTTAAATTCACTTATACATCCAGTTGATTTCAGGTAGATGTTAGCTGGCCAAAGCTCTGATATTAAGCAGAGATAACTCAAAATGTACCACTTATATAAGGCAAGACAGAATGTCAGTGATGAGGTGAAACTACCCCCACTGCTATCAATGGCTACACAGAAATTCTAACAAGTACTCTGTAGAGAGACAGCCACAACTTCAGTTGAGTTAATATTCAGTGAAAAACACAAATAAATAAATTAAATACAGTACTATATGCAAAAGAGCAGATAAAAGTGTACTTAAATTCACTTATACATCCAGTTGATTTCAGGTAGATGTTAGCCAGCCAAAGCTCTGATATTAAGCAGAGATAACTCAAAATGTACCACTTATATAAGGCAAGACAGAATGTCAGTGATGAGGTGAAACTACCCCCACTGCTATCAATGGCTACACAGAAATTCTAACAAGTACTCTGTAGAGAGACAGCCACAACTTCAGTTGAGTTAATATTCAGTGAAAAACACAAATAAATAAATTAAATACAGTACTATATGCAAAAGAGCAGATAAAAGTGTACTTAAATTCACTTATACATCCAGTTGATTTCAGGTAGATGTTAGCTGGCCAAAGCTCTGATATTAAGCAGAGATAACTCAAAATGTACCACTTATATAAGGCAAGACAGAATGTCAGTGATGAGGTGAAACTACCCCCACTGCTATCAATGGCTACACAGAAATTCTAACAAGTACTCTGTAGAGAGACAGCCACAACTTCAGTTGAGTTAATATTCAGTGAAAACACAAATAAATAAATTAAATACAGTACTATATGCAAAAGAGCAGATAAAAGTGTACTTAAATTCACTTATACATCCAGTTGATTTCAGGTAGATGTTAGCTGGCCAAAGCTCTGATATTAAGCAGAGATAACTCAAAATGTACCACTTATATAAGGCAAGACAGAATGTCAGTGATGAGGTGAAACTACCCCCACTGCTATCAATGGCTACACAGAAATTCTAACAAGTACTCTGTAGAGAGACAGCCACAACTTCAGTTGAGTTAATATTCAGTGAAAAACACAAATAAATAAATTAAATACAGTACTATATGCAAAAGAGCAGATAAAAGTGTACTTAAATTCACTTATATGTCCAGTTGATTTCAGGTAGATGTTAGCTGGCCAAAGCTCTGATATTAAGCAGAGATAACTCAAAATGTACCACTTATATAAGGCAAGACAGAATGTCAGTGATGAGGTGAAACTACCCCCACTGCTATCAATGGCTACACAGAAATTCTAACAAGTACTCTGTAGAGAGACAGCCACAACTTCAGTTGAGTTAATATTCAGTGAAAAACACAAATAAATAAATTAAATACAGTACTATATGCAAAAGAGCAGATAAAAGTGTACTTAAATTCACTTATACATCCAGTTGATTTCAGGTAGATGTTAGCTGGCCAAAGCTCTGATATTAAGCAGAGATAACTCAAAATGTACCACTTATATAAGGCAAGACAGAATGTCAGTGATGAGGTGAAACTACCCCCACTGCTATCAATGGCTACACAGAAATTCTAACAAGTACTCTGTAGAGAGACAGCCACAACTTCAGTTGAGTTAATATTCAGTGAAAAACACAAATAAATAAATTAAATACAGTACTATATGCAAAAGAGCAGATAAAAGTGTACTTAAATTCACTTATACATCCAGTTGATTTCAGGTAGATGTTAGCTGGCCAAAGCTCTGATATTAAGCAGAGATAACTCAAAATGTACCACTTATATAAGGCAAGACAGAATGTCAGTGATGAGGTGAAACTACCCCCACTGCTATCAATGGCTACACAGAAATTCTAACAAGTACTCTGTAGAGAGACAGCCACAACTTCAGTTGAGTTAATATTCAGTGAAAACATAAATAAATAAATTAAATACAGTACTATATGCAAAAGAGCAGATAAAAGTGTACTTAAATTCACTTATACATCCAGTTGATTTCAGGTAGATGTTAGCCAGCCAAAGCTCTGATATTAAGCAGAGATAACTCAAAATGTACCACTTATATAAGGCAAGACAGAATGTCAGTGATGAGGTGAAACTACCCCCACTGCTATCAATGGCTACACAGAAATTCTAACAAGTACTCTGTAGAGAGACAGCCACACTTTCAGTTGAGTTAATATTCAGTGAAAAAAAAATAAATTAAATACAGTACTATATGCAAAAGAGCAGATAAAAGTGTACTTAAATTCACTTATACATCCAGTTGATTTCAGGTAGATGTTAGCTGGCCAAAGCTCTGATATTAAGCAGAGATAACTCAAAATGTACCACTTATATAAGGCAAGACAGAATGTCAGTGATGAGGTGAAACTACCCCCACTGCTATCAATGGCTACACAGAAATTCTAACAAGTACTCTGTAGAGAGACAGCCACAACTTCAGTTGAGTTAATATTCAGTGAAAAACACAAATAAATAAATTAAATACAGTACTATATGCAAAAGAGCAGATAAAAGTGTACTTAAATTCACTTATACATCCAGTTGATTTCAGGTAGATGTTAGCCAGCCAAAGCTCTGATATTAAGCAGAGATAACTCAAAATGTACCACTTATATAAGGCAAGACAGAATGTCAGTGATGAGGTGAAACTACCCCCACTGCTATCAATGGCTACACAGAAATTCTAACAAGTACTCTGTAGAGAGACAGCCACAACTTCAGTTGAGTTAATATTCAGTGAAAAACACAAATAAATAAATTAAATACAGTACTATATGCAAAAGAGCAGATAAAAGTGTACTTAAATTCACTTATACATCCAGTTGATTTCAGGTAGATGTTAGCTGGCCAAAGCTCTGATATTAAGCAGAGATAACTCAAAATGTACCACTTATATAAGGCAAGACAGAATGTCAGTGATGAGGTGAAACTACCCCACTGCTATCAATGGCTACACAGAAATTCTAACAAGTACTCTGTAGAGAGACAGCCACAACTTCAGTTGAGTTAATATTCAGTGAAAAACACAAATAAATAAATTAAATACAGTACTATATGCAAAAGAGCAGATAAAAGTGTACTTAAATTCACTTATACATCCAGTTGATTTCAGGTAGATGTTAGCTGGCCAAAGCTCTGATATTAAGCAGAGATAACTCAAAATGTACCACTTATATAAGGCAAGACAGAATGTCAGTGATGAGGTGAAACTACCCCCACTGCTATCAATGGCTACACAGAAATTCTAACAAGTACTCTGTAGAGAGACAGCCACAACTTCAGTTGAGTTAATATTCAGTGAAAAACACAAATAAATAAATTAAATACAGTACTATATGCAAAAGAGCAGATAAAAGTGTACTTAAATTCACTTATATGTCCAGTTGATTTCAGGTAGATGTTAGCTGGCCAAAGCTCTGATATTAAGCAGAGATAACTCAAAATGTACCACTTATATAAGGCAAGACAGAATGTCAGTGATGAGGTGAAACTACCCCCACTGCTATCAATGGCTACACAGAAATTCTAACAAGTACTCTGTAGAGAGACAGCCACAACTTCAGTTGAGTTAATATTCAGTGAAAAACACAAATAAATAAATTAAATACAGTACTATATGCAAAAGAGCAGATAAAAGTGTACTTAAATTCACTTATACATCCAGTTGATTTCAGGTAGATGTTAGCCGGCCAAAGCTCTGATATTAAGCAGAGATAACTCAAAATGTACCACTTATATAAGGCAAGACAGAATGTCAGTGATGAGGTGAAACTACCCCCACTGCTATCAATGGCTACACAGAAATTCTAACAAGTACTCTGTAGAGAGACAGCCACAACTTCAGTTGAGTTAATATTCAGTGAAAAACACAAATAAATAAATTAAATACAGTACTATATGCAAAAGAGCAGATAAAAGTGTACTTAAATTCACTTATACATCCAGTTGATTTCAGGTAGATGTTAGCTGGCCAAAGCTCTGATATTAAGCAGAGATAACTCAAAATGTACCACTTATATAAGGCAAGACAGAATGTCAGTGATGAGGTGAAACTACCCCCACTGCTATCAATGGCTACACAGAAATTCTAACAAGTACTCTGTAGAGAGACAGCCACAACTTCAGTTGAGTTAATATTCAGTGAAAACACAAATAAATAAATTAAATACAGTACTATATGCAAAAGAGCAGATAAAAGTGTACTTAAATTCACTTATACATCCAGTTGATTTCAGGTAGATGTTAGCCGGCCAAAGCTCTGATATTAAGCAGAGATAACTCAAAATGTACCACTTATATAAGGCAAGACAGAATGTCAGTGATGAGGTGAAACTACCCCCACTGCTATCAATGGCTACACAGAAATTCTAACAAGTACTCTGTAGAGAGACAGCCACAACTTCAGTTGAGTTAATATTCAGTGAAAAACACAAATAAATAAATTAAATACAGTACTATATGCAAAAGAGCAGATAAAAGTGTACTTAAATTCACTTATACATCCAGTTGATTTCAGGTAGATGTTAGCTGGCCAAAGCTCTCATATTAAGTAGAGATAACTCAAAATGTACCACTTATATAAGGCAAGACAGAATGTCAGTGATGCGGTGAAACTACCCCCACTGCTATCAATGGCTACACAGAAATTCTAACAAGTACTCTGTAGAGAGACAGCCACAACTTCAGTTGAGTTAATATTTAGTGAAAAACACAAATAAATAAATTAAATACAGTAATATATGCAAAATAGCAGATAAAAGTGTACTTAAATTCACTTATATGTCCAGTTGATTTCAGGTAGATGTTAGCCAGACAAAGCTCTGATATTAAGCAGAGAAAACTCAAAATGTACAACTTATATAAGGCAAGACGGAAAGTCAGTGATGAGGTGAAACTAACCCCTCACTGCTATCAATGGCTACACAGAAATTCTAACAAGTACTCTGTAGGAAGACAGCCCCAACTTCAGTTGTGTTAATATTCAGTGAAAAACACAAATAAATAAATTAAATACAGTACTATATGCAAAAGAGCAGATAAAAGTGTACTTAAATTCACTTATACATACAGTTGATTTCAGGTAGATATTAGCCGGCCAACGCTCTGATATTAAGCAGAAATAACTCAAAATATCCCACTTAAATAAGGCAAGACAGAATGTCAGTGATGAGGTGAAACTACCCCCACTGCTATCAATGGCTAAACAGAAATTCTAACAAGTACCCTGTAGAGAGACAGCCACAACTTTAGTTTAGTTAATATTCTGTGAAAAACACAAATAAATAAATTAAATACAGTACTATAAGCAAAAGAGCAGAAAAAAGTGTACTTAAATTCACTTATACATCCAGTTGATTTCAGGTAGATGTTAGCTGGCCAAAGCTCTGATATTAAGCAGAGATAACTCAAAATGTACCACTTATATAAGGCAAGACAGAATGTCAGTGATGAGGTGAAACTACCCCCACTGCTATCAATGGCTACACAGAAATTCTAACAAGTACTCTGTAGAGAGACAGCCACAACTTCAGTTGAGTTAATATTCAGTGAAAAACACAAATAAATAAATTAAATACAGTACTATATGCAAAAGAGCAGATAAAAGTGTACTTAAATTCACTTATACATCCAGTTGATTTCAGGTAGATGTTAGCTGGCCAAAGCTCTGATATTAAGCAGAGATAACTCAAAATGTACCACTTATATAAGGCAAGACAGAATGTCAGTGATGAGGTGAAACTACCCCCACTGCTATCAATGGCTACACAGAAATTCTAACAAGTACTCTGTAGAGAGACAGCCACAACTTCAGTTGAGTTAATATTCAGTGAAAAACACAAATAAATAAATTAAATACAGTACTATATGCAAAAGAGCAGATAAAAGTGTACTTAAATTCACTTATACATCCAGTTGATTTCAGGTAGATGTTAGCTGGCCAAAGCTCTGATATTAAGCAGAGATAACTCAAAATGTACCACTTATATAAGGCAAGACAGAATGTCAGTGATGAGGTGAAACTACCCCACTGCTATCAATGGCTACACAGAAATTCTAACAAGTACTCTGTAGAGAGACAGCCACAACTTCAGTTGAGTTAATATTCAGTGAAAAACACAAATAAATAAATTAAATACAGTACTATATGCAAAAGAGCAGATAAAAGTGTACTTAAATTCACTTATATGTCCAGTTGATTTCAGGTAGATGTTAGCTGGCCAAAGCTCTGATATTAAGCAGAGATAACTCAAAATGTACCACTTATATAAGGCAAGACAGAATGTCAGTGATGAGGTGAAACTACCCCCACTGCTATCAATGGCTACACAGAAATTCTAACAAGTACTCTGTAGAGAGACAGCCACAACTTCAGTTGAGTTAATATTCAGTGAAAACACAAATAAATAAATTAAATACAGTACTATATGCAAAAGAGCAGATAAAAGTGTACTTAAATTCACTTATACATCCAGTTGATTTCAGGTAGATGTTAGCTGGCCAAAGCTCTGATATTAAGCAGAGATAACTCAAAATGTACCACTTATATAAGGCAAGACAGAATGTCAGTGATGAGGTGAAACTACCCCCACTGCTATCAATGGCTACACAGAAATTCTAACAAGTACTCTGTAGAGAGACAGCCACAACTTCAGTTGAGTTAATATTCATTGAAAACACAAATAAATAAATTAAATACAGTACTATATGCAAAAGAGCAGATAAAAGTGTACTTAAATTCACTTATACATCCAGTTGATTTCAGGTAGATGTTAGCTGGCCAAAGCTCTGATATTAAGCAGAGATAACTCAAAATGTACCACTTATATAAGGCAAGACAGAATGTCAGTGATGAGGTGAAACTACCCCCACTGCTATCAATGGCTACACAGAAATTCTAACAAGTACTCTGTAGAGAGACAGCCACAACTTCAGTTGAGTTAATATTCAGTGAAAAACACAAATAAATAAATTAAATACAGTACTATATGCAAAAGAGCAGATAAAAGTGTACTTAAATTCACTTATACATCCAGTTGATTTCAGGTAGATGTTAGCTGGCCAAAGCTCTGATATTAAGCAGAGATAACTCAAAATGTACCACTTATATAAGGCAAGACAGAATGTCAGTGATGAGGTGAAACTACCCCCACTGCTATCAATGGCTACACAGAAATTCTAACAAGTACTCTGTAGAGAGACAGCCACAACTTCAGTTGAGTTAATATTCAGTGAAAAACACAAATAAATAAATTAAATACAGTACTATATGCAAAAGAGCAGATAAAAGTGTACTTAAATTCACTTATACATCCAGTTGATTTCAGGTAGATGTTAGCCAGCCAAAGCTCTGATATTAAGCAGAGATAACTCAAAATGTACCACTTATATAAGGCAAGACAGAATGTCAGTGATGAGGTGAAACTACCCCCACTGCTATCAATGGCTACACAGAAATTCTAACAAGTACTCTGTAGAGAGACAGCCACAACTTCAGTTGAGTTAATATTCAGTGAAAAACACAAATAAATAAATTAAATACAGTACTATATGCAAAAGAGCAGATAAAAGTGTACTTAAATTCACTTATATGTCCAGTTGATTTCAGGTAGATGTTAGCCAGCCAAAGCTCTGATATTAAGCAGAGATAACTCAAAATGTACCACTTATATAAGGCAAGACAGAATGTCAGTGATGAGGTGAAACTACCCCACTGCTATCAATGGCTACACAGAAATTCTAACAAGTACTCTGTAGAGAGACAGCCACAACTTCAGTTGAGTTAATATTCAGTGAAAAACACAAATAAATAAATTAAATACAGTACTATATGCAAAAGAGCAGATAAAAGTGTACTTAAATTCACTTATACATCCAGTTGATTTCAGGTAGATGTTAGCCAGCCAAAGCTCTGATATTAAGCAGAGATAACTCAAAATGTACCACTTATATAAGGCAAGACAGAATGTCAGTGATGAGGTGAAACTACCCCCACTGCTATCAATGGCTACACAGAAATTCTAACAAGTACTCTGTAGAGAGACAGCCACAACTTCAGTTGAGTTAATATTCAGTGAAAAACACAAATAAATAAATTAAATACAGTACTATATGCAAAAGAGCAGATAAAAGTGTACTTAAATTCACTTATACATCCAGTTGATTTCAGGTAGATGTTAGCTGGCCAAAGCTCTGATATTAAGCAGAGATAACTCAAAATGTACCACTTATATAAGGCAAGACAGAATGTCAGTGATGAGGTGAAACTACCCCCACTGCTATCAATGGCTACACAGAAATTCTAACAAGTACTCTGTAGAGAGACAGCCACAACTTCAGTTGAGTTAATATTCAGTAAAAACACAAATAAATAAATTAAATACAGTACTATATGCAAAAGAGCAGATAAAAGTGTACTTAAATTCACTTATACATCCAGTTGATTTCAGGTAGATGTTAGCTGGCCAAAGCTCTGATATTAAGCAGAGATAACTCAAAATGTACCACTTATATAAGGCAAGACAGAATGTCAGTGATGAGGTGAAACTACCCCCACTGCTATCAATGGCTACACAGAAATTCTAACAAGTACTCTGTAGAGAGACAGCCACAACTTCAGTTGAGTTAATATTCAGTGAAAAACACAAATAAATAAATTAAATACAGTACTATATGCAAAAGAGCAGATAAAAGTGTACTTAAATTCACTTATACATCCAGTTGATTTCAGGTAGATGTTAGCTGGCCAAAGCTCTGATATTAAGCAGAGATAACTCAAAATGTACCACTTATATAAGGCAAGACAGAATGTCAGTGATGAGGTGAAACTACCCCCACTGCTATCAATGGCTACACAGAAATTCTAACAAGTACTCTGTAGAGAGACAGCCACAACTTCAGTTGAGTTAATATTCAGTGAAAAACACAAATAAATAAATTAAATACAGTACTATATGCAAAAGAGCAGATAAAAGTGTACTTAAATTCACTTATACATCCAGTTGATTTCAGGTAGATGTTAGCTGGCCAAAGCTCTGATATTAAGCAGAGATAACTCAAAATGTACCACTTATATAAGGCAAGACAGAATGTCAGTGATGAGGTGAAACTACCCCCACTGCTATCAATGGCTACACAGAAATTCTAACAAGTACTCTGTAGAGAGACAGCCACAACTTCAGTTGAGTTAATATTCAGTGAAAAACACAAATAAATAAATTAAATACAGTACTATATGCAAAAGAGCAGATAAAAGTGTACTTAAATTCACTTATACATCCAGTTGATTTCAGGTAGATGTTAGCCGGCCAAAGCTCTGATATTAAGCAGAGATAACTCAAAATGTACCACTTATATAAGGCAAGACAGAATGTCAGTGATGAGGTGAAACTACCCCCACTGCTATCAATGGCTACACAGAAATTCTAACAAGTACTCTGTAGAGAGACAGCCACAACTTCAGTTGAGTTAATATTCAGTGAAAAACACAAATAAATAAATTAAATACAGTACTATATGCAAAAGAGCAGATAAAAGTGTACTTAAATTCACTTATACATCCAGTTGATTTCAGGTAGATGTTAGCTGGCCAAAGCTCTGATATTAAGCAGAGATAACTCAAAATGTACCACTTATATAAGGCAAGACAGAATGTCAGTGATGAGGTGAAACTACCCCCACTGCTATCAATGGCTACACAGAAATTCTAACAAGTACTCTGTAGAGAGACAGCCACAACTTCAG